>NW_026057586.1:46111134-46407706 GCF_023721935.1 Panthera uncia | reverse complement strand
CTCTGAATAAAGGGTAGAAAAACCAGATACATGATAAGTAAGGAAATAGGGGGCTTATAATAAGCCACGTAGAGCAAAGAGTCATCTACAGAACATTCTAACAACAGCATACACATTTTTCTCAAATGCACATGGGACATTTTCCAAAACAGACCATATGTTAGATCACAAATTAAGTCTCAATAGACTTCAAAAGGCAGATATCATACAAAGCAGCTTCTCCAACCACAATGAGATAATCTAGAAATCAATAACAGAATTAAACTGGAAAATTCACGAAATTATAGAAATTAGACAATGAGCTCTTAAAAAAACCAATGGATCAAAGAAGAAAACACAAGTAAAGTTCGACAATACTTACAGAAGAATGAAAATGAAAATAAAAATACCAAACTTATGAGATGCAACAAAAGCAGTGTTAAGAGGGAAATTTATAGCTATAAGTGCTTACATTAAAAACATATAAGTGCTTTTATATTATAGCTATAAGTTCTTACATTAAAAGCATCTCAAATCAACAACCTAATTTTACAACTTAAGGAACTAGAAAGAGAAGAACAAGTTAAACCCAAAGCTAGCAGAAGAAAGGAAAAGATAAACATTAGAGAAAAGATAAATTAAATAGAAGATGGAAAAATCCATAGAGAAAATCAATGAAACCAAAAGTTGGTTCTTTGAAAAGATCAATAATATTGACAACTATTTAGCCAGATGGGCTAAGATAAAAAGAGAGAGAGAGAAGAAACAAATTACTGAAATCAGAAATGAAAGTGGGGTATTTCTATGGATTCTGTAGAAATAAAAAAGATATGAGAGTACTATAAACAACCTTATGCTAACAAAGTGGATAACCTACAGGAAATGCACAAATTCCTAGAAACAAAAAACCTACCAAGATAGAATCATGAAGAAATAGAAAATCTGAATATCTATAACTACTAAGAAGATTGAATCAGGAATCAAAAATCTCAGAACAAATAAAAGCCCTGGACTTGATGACTTCACTGGTGAATTCTACTAAACATTTAAAGGAAAACTAATACCAATCATTCTCAATATTTTCCAAAAACTGAAGAGATGGGAACATTTCCTAACTCATTCTATGAGGCCAGCATTACCCCAATATCAAAGCCAGACAAAGATACTGCAGGAAAAGGAAATTACAGACTAGTATCCCTTATGAACATTGATGCAAAAATCCTCAACAAAATACTAGCAAACTGAATTCAGCTGGATATTAAAAAGATTATAAACTATGACCAAGTGGAATTTATTCCTGGAATATAAGGATGATTTAACATACAAAAATCAATCAATATCATACGCCACATTAATAGAACAAAGGGGGGAAAAAGATCATCTCAACTGATGCAGAAAAAGAATTTGACAAAATTCAACACTTATTTGTGGTAAAAACAAAGAATAAACAGATGTAAAACATGAAAACACATGAAAAGATGCTCAACATCACTCATCATTAGGGAAATGCAAAGTAAAACTGTGAGCTGACACCTCACATCCTTCTGGAGGGCTACTCTTAAAAAAACAAAAATAACACATGTTAGTGAGGATGTAGATATATTAGATCCCTCATGTGCTGTTGTTGGGGAATGTACAAAAGTGTAGTCCCTGTGGAAAACAGTATGGAGGTTCCTCAGAAAACTAAAAATAGAATTACCATATAATCCAGCAATTTCATTTCTGGGTGTATACTCAAAAGAATTGAAAGCAGGGTCTTGAAGAGATATTTGTACAGCCATGTTCATAGCAGCGTTAGTCATAAGAGCTAAAAGATGAATGCAACCCAAAAGTCCATTGATGAGTGAATGGAGAGACAAAATGTGGTACATACAAACATTGGAATATTATTCAGCCTTAAAAAGGAAGGAAGTTTTAAATAAGCTACAACATGGATGAACCTCGAGGACATTGTGCTACATGAAACAGGCCAGTCACCAAAAGACAAATGCTGTTATGATTCCACTTCTTTGAAGTACTTAAGAGTAGTCAAAATTACAGAGACAGAAAGTAGAATGATTGTTGCCAGGGGCTGGGGGAGAGAGAATGGAAGTCATTGATGGGTACAGAGTTTCAGTTCTATAAGATGAAAAGAATTCTAGAGATGGATGATGGTGAGAGTTGCACAGCATTATGACTATATTTAATACCATTAAACTGTACACTTAAAAATGGTTAAGATGGTAAATTTTATGTTATATGTATTTTACTACAATGCAAAACAAATGAAAAAAACAAAAAGAAAATGCAGAGCACACTCTTAAACTCAGAAATTCAGTGAAGGAGACGGCAGTGCAATACGAGGGAAAGAACACTGGAGTTGGAGGTAGAAAGCCTGGGTTTGAGACTGACTCCATCTCTACCACTGAGTCTTAATGTCTTCATCTGTAAAATGGGATAAAAAAAACAAAAAACCATTCCAACAACCTCAGGGCTGTTGTAAGGACTCAAAGAAATCTGAGAGAATTTTTTAAGGTAGAAAACTTGCTCCATTATCATAATCTCCTTTTTTATTTACTAAAGAAAATTTTTTGTGTTTATTTATTTTTGAGAGGGAGAGAGACAGAGTATGAGTGGGGGGGGGGGGGTCAGAGGGAGAGGGAGACACTGAATCTGAAGCAGGCTCCAGGTCCTGAGCTGTCAGCACAGAGCCCGACACAAGGCTCAAACTCACAAACCGTGAGATCATGACCTGAGCTGAAGTTGGATGCCCAACTGACTGAGCCACCCAGGCACCCCCATAATCTTCTTCTTGATCTAATCTCATCATCTTCTAAACTCACTGGTTTGGTCCAGAAGGGGTCAGGGAAGGCTTCCTGGAAGAGATGGAAGTGAGCATGGTCTGGAAAGACGGTCAGGGCTGGGAAAGTGAAAAGTGGTAAAATGAAGACCCAGAGGCAGGCTGGTGCCTTACAGATTTTATAAAGAAAAACACCCCACTCTACATCTCCATATTGTGCTGGGAAAAGAAAATCTGCCTCTGACAGTTGTAATTATTTGCCTAACTAATCCTTGGTTTTGACACCAGTGCAACTTTATAGCATCTCATGTTTCTTATTCTTGCTGGAAGATTTTCTTTTTACATATTGATGAATGTGATTAAGGAACTTGGTGAAGACATGTCCATTGTGACAGGGTTACAAATCTCTTTTCCTAAAGGAAGGCCTACCTAGAGATGCCAAGATTTTCTCATTACTTAGGGTGCTTCTGGGTCTCTCTCTGTCTTTAAATTTTGCTTCTGTTTTGTTGCATGTGTTGATACAAGAGACAGGCTACACAGAACAAGGACTAGATGAGGTCCCAGTTCTGGATCCACTACCAACCACCTATGTGTTGTTGGGCAGACCATCTAGTCTCTCTCGATATGCTCTTAATAAATGGGTGGGAGATTAGGGGAGACTTCTAGGCTCCCTTCTAGGTCCCAAACTACATAAGTTGTTGTTAAGAATCACTATTTGGATTAAAAGTCATCCTAGGAGAGTTTATTTTAACAAAAATATTGAAGTAGCTGTATCTTTCCTCTGACATTAAGGAGCTTTAGATGTTCACAGGTAAAACCTTGGAGGTCAGGACCCATGGCTGACCATCTTAAACCCCCCTTGGTGCCCAGCAAGGCACCCTGTACTTAGCAAACGCCACGTCTATTGATGGCTGGATGAAAGAACAACTTTTCTTCCAAAAGAAGCCGTGTTTTCTACAAAGGGAAACGTTTGTGTCTTGTGTCATGCTTTGGAAAGGCTGGTCATTGTGAAGGGCTCTTTCTCACGTTAGAAGCAGCTTTAAATACAATGTGTAGTGCTTGTAACCCAGCCTGGGACATTAAATTCCTTGACAGCAGAGGCCACACTTTGTTCATTTTTGGACACCCCCAGTGCCTAGCATAGGGCTTTGCAAATCGTAGGTCCTCAGTTCAGATTTATTCAATTGAATTCAGTCGACTCTGTAAGAGCCATTTGTTTTTGTCCAATCACTCTCTCCATTTATTGAGTCAATCTTGCAAATGTGTAAAAGAATTTCTAAACTTCTGTTTCACTTGTCAAAATACATTGGCAGCATTTAGACTTTCAATAACAGTTAATCTTGTACAGATACCCTGTCCTTTTTATTTTATTTATTTATTTTTTTTTTAATTTTTTTTTCAACGTTTTTTATTTATTTTTGGGACAGAGAGAGACAGAGCATGAACGGGGGAGGGGCAGAGAGAGAGGGAGACACAGAATCGGAAACAGGCTCCAGGCTCCGAGCCATCAGCCCAGAGCCTGACGCGGGGCTCGAACTCACGGACCGCGAGATCGTGACCTGGCTGAAGTCGGACACTTAACCGACTGCGCCACCCAGGCGCCCCTACCCTGTCCTTTTTAAAACCACTCCTCTTTCTATTACTCCCCTGATTGTAGGGAAAAGAGAAAGAAAAAAAAAATCCTATCACTAAACCATCCCCTGAGAGCCACTGCAAGTTCGAATTGCCATGAAAATGAGCTAGAATGAAACACAAAGGAGGAGGGAGGGGATTGCTGTTAGGTTTGCTGTCTTACTCTTGTTAACTGTGGGTACCAGACCTTCCTCACTGATTTGTATTAAGACCCACTCACACTGCATGGGGAGGCTGGTCCTCTAGATGACACCCAATGAGAGGCCCCATGAAATGACCATCTCTCCCAACACCTTCAATATTGTGTCTACTTCTCACGTCTTTAAGCAGTGGATTGGGTGAAATGCAACTGACAGAGTGGAGCAGAGAACCGGCATCTTTGAGAAAGAACTCATTCTAATATCCCTCCTCCTGCACCCCAGCCTGGTTCCTTCCCACAAACCCATCTCTGTGAAGGGCAGCATCATGTGCCCAGTGATCTGTACCAGAAGCCAGAAGCCCTCTTCCACCCTTCCTCCTCAAAGCCCACATGTAGCCACTCCTCAGATCCAGGAGACTCCATCTTGGGAATATTTCTCAAATCCCTCCCTTCTTTCCAAGGCTTCTACAGTCTAGCTCCAGCCTACCTTTCCAGCCTTGCCTGCCACCACCTTGCCCTTGACCTATGGGCTTGCAGCTGTGCTTTTTCATGAATTCTGCCTTTGTGCGTAGCCTCTCTCTCAATGCCATCCCTTCCCCCACTTCTTGTCTTGAGGAGCACCTCCTATTGTCTTCTTCAGACTCACCTGTGTGTGAAGCTTCTCCAGCTCATCTCAGCTGCAGACTCTTGGAGTCTCCATGCTCCCTTAGCACCCCAAGCCGCCACTGTTGCAGTGTTAATCACATTGCAATGCAATGATTTGTAAATGGCCTTCTGTTTTCTTGACTTAAATGGGAGGTCCTAGAAGTGGAGTCTATGCTCCATACCTCTATCCCCAAGGACTCAAAAGGGGCCTTGCACATGGAAGCTGATCAGTTAATCCATCAATAATTGGTGAATAAATGATTTGGGAATGAGTGGGAGGGAGGATTAGGAATGAACAGAAATTGAAGTGGAAAAACTGGCTAGGGCAGAGAAGGTGCTATTTCTTCTTTGGTGAGCTGTAGATAAATTTCTAAAATTTAATTTAAATTTATTCTATTTTGTTTTAGAGAGAAAGAGAGTGAGCATGAGTTGGGGAGAAGGATAGAAAGAGACAGAGAGACAGAGAGAGACAGAGAGAGAATCTTAAGGAGGCTCCATGCTCAGTGCAGAGCCTGACGTGGGGCTTGAACTCATGAACTGTGAGATCGTGATGTGAGCCGAAATCAAGAGTCAGACACTCAACCGACTGAGCCGTGCAGGCGGCCCTAAATTTAATTTTCAAATTTAAAAGTAACGGTGGTGTGTGGTTGGCATGGCAAGTAAAATGGGAGGCGGCATGTAATACTTGTTCAGAGGAGGCATCGCACCCCGGACGCGTTCACAGAGTGCCTAAATGCTTAAAAAGAGAAGTGAAAACTTCTTTCTTATTTCCCTTGCAAATGCTTGTTTTTCTTTCTTTATCCATAATCCTTTCCCATTTGGAGGACACTCGTTAATCTGCAAAGCAAGCCCCCTTTCCAGGCCATTAGTGCCAGGACGATGTGAAATAGCAGCCAGCCTGGGCCATTAGTGCCATGGTCATTTAAAACACCAGCCCGCTCAGGTTATTAGCGAGCCAGGGCAATTTGAGTGAACAACCTGTCCAGGCAATTAATGCCAAGGTAATTTAAAGTGCCACACCATCACAGGCCTGTCAATTAGCAAGGTGTCTTCCATTTTACAAACGGGGTATGCGACTCCTTGGGCACATTTGGGGTCTTCTGTGGCGTCAGGGAAAAGTCTGACCACCTCACAGCTCTCACATACTGTCCGGCGGTTGGTACTCCTCACTAGAGGCAGGTTTCTGGACTATCGACCGAGGGGTGGATGTTGAACCACAAATCTTAGAGATGCTGGCTTCCGTGCCTGGTGGCATCCTGTACAAAGTGTAACATCCTTCCCCACAGCATCAGAGCACACATTGTAATGCAGATTCCACTCCTCCAGATACTCTGGGGGGAGACACAGCACGATTCACAGCTTCTGCGGTGGCCCCAGAGGGTGCCAGTGTGTGCCAGCTGCCTGGGTATCACATAGACCAGCCACACTCTTGGCACGCCAGAGGGGGTTGGGTGCCATCTCCCATTTTCTGCAAAATCCAGCCTAGAAGCACAGATGAGCTCTGTGTTCTGGGGTGTTCCTGAAGAGATTAGCACTGTTGTCCGTCACACACATCATGATCGAATCTGGGGAAGTTTGGGGAAGGCGCGGGGGAGGGCCAGCTGGCTCAAGTGGACCCCTTCTGCCTGCTGCCTGCTGCCTCCAAGGGAAGATTTCAGGTGGCTTATCGGAGCTGGCTAGCAGAAACGGGACCCTTCCAGGTCGGCTGCGGAATGCGGGGTCAGGAACCATAAACTGCAGTGTGAGATGAGGGCTGTCAGCTTAGCGGAAGGCAGAAAGCATCAATCATTTTTATGAGGTGCTCTGACCTTGTGGGATAGCCAAAACAACTTTGCAGACCCTAAAACATTCTTTACTGACTTACTATCATTCTAACAATTATTCGGCATGCACAAAGCTCTTTTGCCGAAATACATCCTGTATGGTCTCTTATTAGTTACCACGATTAATCATTTCCATTCAGCAGTGGAGTTTAATCTTAATTAATTTGAAAACCTTTGTTAAACACATGTTCCAGCAACGCACTAGGAACTCTGCATTGGAGTTAAATAGGAAAGGCCTCTGTCTCCAGGAGTTTACAATCTTATTAGATTTCTCAGTCAAATCCTTCGTGGCACCCATCACAAGCACAGATAAGTTTCACAGATTTCAGAAGAAAGGTGTCCAAAAAAGACAGCAGAATTCAGGAAAGAATGACGAGAATTTAAGTAGGGGATTAGAGTAGAGAATAGAGAAGTGACTGCAACGTGACTCAGTGGTGGCTTGAAATAGGATGTGAAACCAATTTTTCCAAGATCTATGAAGAGCCTACATCCAGGTCCTCTGATCCTTGGCTATAGCTATTCCAGAATATTCTGTGACAGGGAGCAAACAAGCTGAATTCCCAGACACAGAGAACGTCTAATGGGGAAACTGAATCAAACATACCAGCAATAACTTTGGTTTTAACTGATATTTTCCATGCATTCGAGAGATTTACTAAATTTTCACATGTCAATAGATCCCTTGGACTGTCTGCTGGTGAACAATAAGGATCTTGTTCAACAGGGTCATTATGAAGACAAATGAACCCATTTAAAACTTAGTTTTCTCATTGTTCTATGGACTCTTTTGTATTTGCTAAAATCCTTCAAGGTCAAGATCAAATGCCTCTCCCTCCTTGAAAGTTTCTGAGATCCTTTTCTGGGAACCCATATTACTTTGTCATTTTATTATGACAGTTATTTCTTTCTATCTTGTGTTTCATCCTAGATTTTCAGGAACCAGGCAGATTAAGATGTTTAGTATTGTCTTATAAATCACTGAATCCCACAAAAATTCCAATGTTTTCCAGCATCTATACTTCTCAGACTGCCTCTTTCAGCCAGAAATACAAGAAAACTTTGTCAAAAGAAATGTTTTTTTTTCTTCTCATAAAATAGTTTCATTTAGATTCCAAACAAACTGAAACGAAGAGAAGAGATGACTACAAATTAATCCACACACTCATGAGCTGGAAACCCCAACTCTCTGGCTCCAGCCAGTGGAAGCTTTGGATAGGGACAGGGTCCGGGTCCCTCAGGCTGCCATGGCCCCCTACATGGGCAACCAGCACAAGTGAGGTCCTGCTAGCCCTGGGGTAAAGGGGGGCAGACCAAAGGTCCTGAGGGATATGGACAGCAGATGGCCCCTCTTCTTTGAGATTTCTATTTAGAGTCTATGATTTATACTTAAAGATATTTCCAAATGTTTCCACTTTTACTTATAACTTTCAAGAGGCAATAAGATTTCTCTTTTATTTCCTCTCTGTATTCCTAGCACTCTGTTCAACATCTAGTTCTTATTCAGGAAATTTCTGTAATATTGAATTGGATATGGCTTATTTCTGTAACTTGTACTTTAAATGCACTAAATTCAACACGGTACACACAGGAAATAGCTTGTTTTTTTCTCAACCCTCACCTCCTGATCTCTTTGAGCAAATATCCCTTTCATTGTTTCTTGTAGGTTCTCTGAGAGATCCTGTGTCCTCAAAGTCACTTTCATATTTTGGAAAAGTCCCATTTGGATAGTTAAGATTCCCTTTCAGTTATTAAATAGTCCAGTTCAGTTATGTTGAAAATTTTAATTTCACATCTAGTTAAAAACTTCTCCCCTCTCCTTTGCTCAGGCCTAACCTGTGTTTGGGGGACTGCAATGGGTCTTTGGGAATTTAGCACAGATTCTGAGACAATAGAAGTCCCATCTAACATCTTAATATACTATAACCAGAGTGGAGAAGGAGGAACATCTTGGGCACATAATGTACCGATCTTGGGTCTACTTGCTTCATGTGGACAAAAACCAAGATTAAGGTTTAGTTTTCAGTATTTTCAATTGATAATTTCTTTAGGGGTTAATATTGTGCTGATGACTACAGCAACCTTTAAGACTAATCACCCAGGCACCAAATCCAAATATTTTTCCAGCACAGAGTAGAAGTATTCTTTGCAGGGAAGAGGCTAATAAAACTTTTGCCTTGCATTCTGAATTTAGAATTAGCATCTGACAATCCCCTTGGAATTATAACTCTTGCATTGTTACACACTAAATAGCTACACTTGTCTTGTTAATAAAATCATAGTAATTGAGTAGCATTTTCATTAAGACAGGAGTATGGTTCATTTTGTAGATAGATGAAAAAACAACCTGAGATTCCATAGAAACTCTGTTTTTCCATTCAGGTTGTGCAGAATCCATATTAGTGGGAAATTGTTTTGAATAAACATATCAGTGAGTCACATACCACTGCTCCTTCTGGGGTCAGCGTGACATGAGTCCCTGCCTTGGGGGTTATCAGATATTCTTCAGTTTCTTGGCTGCCTCATTAGCTGGCAAAGTGACTGCACATATCCATGTTAGAGACCCACTTAATATCCCCCAAGTGTATAGGTCAGACTTCCCCATGTCTAACAGTATCCTAGGTAGAGGTGGACACAGACAAGAGCTTCACTGAAGATGTTCTCCCAACCTCACTGCATCATTCAAGACACCCCACATGTGTACCCCATGCAAATCTCATCGTGATCTAATAAAACTTTAGGTAGAAACCAGAATCAAGGTTTGGCATAGATTCTTCATCTGTGAGAATTAGCAGGGTGAGTTAACTGATCTACAAGGATGGTAATCAGGAGTAGATATGGCCATAGTACCCCCTTGTGAGATGTGCTTAAGCTCTGTGTGTACTCTCTTGTGTTTAGTAGCAAAATTGAGGTCTTACAGCTGTGTAGCAGGGTATGTATGAGAACAGTGGAGCTTCTTGGCAAGCTGTCCACACCTCAACAAGTGCCCTCTGGCCCTAAAATTTGGAGAAGGGTCATGGGGATTTGTATCTTAAGAAGAGCCTTCATATATATTTGCACAAACCTTCAACTTAAAATTAGGCAAATATAAAAGGAAACTAGGTTGTAGGCCAGTTATTATTTCAATGAAGACTAAAATACCAGGGCACCTGGGTGGTGCAGTCAGTTAAGCATCTGACTTCGGCTCAGGTCATGATCTCACGGTTCCTGGGTTTGAGTCCTGCAGAGAACTCTGTGATGACAGCTCAGAGCCTGGAGCCTGATTCAGAGGCTGTGTCTCTCTCTCTCTCTCTCTGCCCCTCCCCTGCTCATTCTCTTTCTCTCTCAAAAAAAGTAAATACACATAAAAAAAAAAACCCTAAAATACCATTCTAAGACTCTCTACCATGCTTCTCTGAGCCATAGATGCCATCAGTGCATTTGGCAGCATTGGCTGAGCCAGGTTCCCAGCATAGCACTAAGCTACGAGGGAGATTTCACACATACATAAGTAATGGTCTCTATCCTTCAGAATTTCAAAATCTGCATTTTAACTATTTCCTTGGCAAATATTTATTTGTTATCATAATAGATGTTGAAGGGGCAAAGAAAGGAATCATATTCAAATGGTACAAACTTCCATTTATAGAATAAGTCCTGGGAAGGATGTAATGTACAGTGGGTGACTAAAATTAATAATACTATAGTATAGGGGTACCTGGGTGTCTCAGTCAGTTGAGTGTCTGACTCCTGATTTCAGCCCAGGTCATGATCCTAGGGTAGTGGCATAGAGCCCTGTGTCGAGCTCCATGATGAGCATGGAGACTGCTTAAGGTTCTCTCTCTCTCCCCACCCTCTGCCCCTCTCCCTTCCTTGTGCACTCTCCCTCTCTCTAAAATAAAAATTAAAAAAAAAACACTGTAGTGTATATTTGAAAGTTGCCAAGAGAGTAAATCTTAAAAGATCTCATCACCAGAAAAAAATATGTGACTATGTGAATGCTAACTAGACTTACCGCACTGAGCACTTTGTGATGTATATAAATATTGAACTGTTATGTTGTACACCTGAAACTAATATAATGTTATATGTCAATTACATACCAATAAAAAAAAAGAAGGATAAGTGGAATGGATTCTGCTTTCATAGTGTGATGGGAAGAACTTTGGCATCAGATAGGCCTGGATTTGAATTGTGTCACTGCACTTACCATCCATGGGGTGTTTGGTAAATTAGCCACCCTTTCTGAGTCTTAGGAGCTTCAACCATACTCATGGAGTAGGTTCCCCTTTTGAATGTGGTAAGGATTACATGAGTCTATGTATACCAAGTATCTAGCTTGGTGCCTGGCATGTAGAAGGTGTATAATAGACCCGATTCTCCAGGAAACGGACGCTAGGATTCGGCTGTTGGCATGCAGAGGTGTGTTGGGGAGTGCTCTCAGAGGAAGTCCTGCTAGGGAGGCAGGGTTGCTCAAGGGAGGAGCTGACCTGCAACAAAGGGCCCATCCCATCCCGTGGGAAGCTCCAGAGCTGGATGGCCCTTCAGAGACATCCTGAGTCAAGGGTGCCAGGCCTTTGTCCTTTGTTGCCTTGCACTGACTTCCTGTCTCCAGGGAGGAGGTGTAAAACGTGGGCGAGGCAGCTTCCATCTGCTGAGGGCAAGTCCTGGGGAGGGACACAGCTGCAAGCTGTTGGCAGGCAATACCCCCAGCAGCTGGGGGGATGTGTGAGCCGTCTGCCTGAAGGTGGGATTTTGGCGGAGCACCACAGCATCCACTCAAGAGGCTCCAGAAATGTGAGCTCCCTTCTGTCTTCTACATAATTCAGGATGTCTCTAGCTCACCATAGGTGATGAGGCATGAGTATGAACACAGGTAAGCCCCAAGTACATGTGTCTTAGAAGAAGCACAGACACATTGTGTGGGGGTTCAGAGAAATGAGAGAGGGCTTTTGGCTGGGGTGACTCACAGAAAGCTGGAGAGATATGCGCTGGAAGCATGAAAAACAGCCTAAGAAAGTCCTTCTTTCTATGTACTACAGACTAGTAAAGCTGAGTGATTACAGAGGAAAATGGCCTCTAGAGAGGTGGGAGAACTTAGGGAAAGTTTTATGGTTGTGTGTCTGTGGACCAACTCATGAGAATCCTTGGTCATGCTCATGAACAACAAAGATCCTTGGATCCAGTATGACTGGCTGCATCGGTATTAGAAATATTCATTTTTTTTAAAGCTCCCTAGATAATACTGATGCACCCTGAAAGTTTGGGGAATCCTGTCCCAGACAAGTAAGCCTCCTAACAGAGCTCTTTGGAGATGAAAGTATTATGTTGACTCTATGAAGTCTAAGCTCACACAGCTAATCAACAGAAGAGTCAGGATTAAAATATGCATCTCAGATCCTCCAGCCAGGTGAGGAAGATTACTTTCCTCTTATCATTTTCTCAAACTAACAGTACATTTCCCAGTCAAACTTGCCCACAGACTGTATTTTACATAGAGCACCTTGCCGCACTGGTGTTTCAAATGGGGAAAGGCCCAGTCAGTGAAGAGGGAATTGTATAGCAAAGGGCCCCTCCCCTTCTTAGGAAGACATTTGTATCTACAATTGGCGTCAATAAAATTAACTCTATGACTGCAAGCTTGTTGAGGGCAGAGAGAGGCTGTGTTCATCTCCGTATGCCCCCGACCCCACAACCAGAATAATTCCTAGTGCAATAATTCCTAGCTCAATAAAGCATCCATTTCACTCACTGGAATTAGTCCCTGCAGCCAGCTTTGCAGAACTAGTGTCCAGAGAACTGTGACTGGGTGCCCCCATCTCTTTGCTCCCCTCAACCCTGTGTGTGGGCCTGAGTAACTGCTATAATACCTCTGAGATTTGGTGTGGACTAAGTACTCTTACACTCCCTAGCATGACTTCCAGGGGAACACTTACCTAAAGAATAACTTTCTGCTTCCTACATATCAGATCTTGCTTGGGATCTTCCTGTCTACACTTGGGCTGAAGATTTTGTAGTACTCCCCAGAATGATAGTTCTTTATTCTTTGACCTCTCCCTCACCCCCATTTTTTCCTTGATTTTGGCCCCCTCTCTTACCTTATATTCCTCTACATCTCTCTCTCTCTCTGCTTCTCTCTCTTTTTCCCAATGGAGTTTTAGAAGTCATGGGAGCCCTGCCCTTGAGGTCCAGAGGCTTGAGTGTCTCTCTGTCTTTTTCCTGTTGTACATCCACAGGGAAATTGATTTGCTTTATTTAACCCTCATTTTCTTCATCCACTGAATGGGATTGTCCATATAGGTATCCAATTATACCTTCATCGTGTATAGAGTTATTGTGAGATTAAGTAAGATATTTGTGAAAATTTGCAAACATGAAGCATAATGTACACAGTAAGTATCATTGTTACTTCCTATCTTTATTCTTCCACGTGTTTTTCTCAGAAAGTATGCTTAAGGATATTAGAAAAATACACAAAGAAAGAAGAGAAATGAGAGCATTCACTAGAGAAAGTACTTAAGATCTCAAAGATAGGCTCAGTTCCTTTGGAGGGCTGAGTCCAAGTAGGACTCCTTACAAAATTTGATCAAGTGGTGCACACTTATTTATGTAACATTAAAAAATTGTTTATACTCAGAGGCCTAATGTGTCCCAAATATGTAAAGTATTCACTTAGTGTGGTTCGTAATATGTCCTATGAGATGAGGAAAGTATGCAAGAAAGAGGGGGAGGAGGATGGAAGGAAACTAAGTGAGGAAAAAGGAATAGAGGATCATGGATGATTGATGTGGAAGCAAAAGGGGAAAAAGAGGAGACAAAAGAGATGGGAGGAACGCCATAGACTCTGTGAGAAGCAGCAGTGGGATTTTTAGCCAGTGATTAAAGGCAAAGGTCCTTGGGACTCATAAAAAAGGTGATTTATTCAGTGTTGGGCATTGGCATTTGGCTTTATGAAGTATGTTAGGTAGTCATAGAGTAAAAGGCTCCAGCCCATCAGGTCCAGACTTGAAACACCTGGAGGCCTTGTTTTGTTTGAGGTGACCAAGAACTGGGCTGAGGGACAGGCCAGGGTTCTGTCTATGTAGACAGCTCAGGAAGTGTCTGGGCTCTGAGACCCCCCAGGCGGTCCTCCCTTTCCTCCACCCATGCCTGGAAGAATTCACAAAAGTGGCTCAAACCAGGGACCTCAAGCATTTACTCCATAAAGGAGCCTATCTAGTGAAAGAGGGATAACAGTCCAACTTCACATATCCGTGAAATGGTAAGAGTGTGTAAGGCTGCTGTTTAGGTGAGCAACTAATTATGGTATGAGTTCAAGTCTCAACTCTACCACTCCCAGTTGCCAGACCTTGGGCAATCCACTTCTCTTCTCAGGGTCTGGGTTTCTCCATCTTTGAAGTAAGTCTCAAGGCCGCAGGTCCCTTTGGTCTTTGGCATCATCTTGGGAGTTGCACACTGCTTGTGCCAATGCTCACAGAATATGAGATGACTGTCCACTCTGGCTTGTCCCATAAGTGATAGGAATGATAGCTCTCCAGATGTCTCAAGGAGAAATGGTTTTGACTGAAGGAATGAGAATACGCAAAATGTCTTTAGATATTAAGACATTATCAATGGCTCATTTGTACTATCTCAGGAGTCTGACTAAAAAGAATTTATTAGGTAATGTTGCATTATAATATAATGGGATTCCACATTTAAAAAATATGTGTAATATGTTTATTTTTCTTTCTATCATCTCCATCTCTATCTACCTATCTATCATCTATCATCAATGAATCCACTCATCTACTGTAATCTTGTACTCATCTGTATTATTGTTGTATTGAGTCTATCTCCCACACCACATGGTACATTGCAATAGTGCAGGAACCACATCTGTCTCATTCACTCTGAGTCAGCTTTGGTGGGAACAATGTCCAGCACAGTAAGTGCTTATAAAATTTTGTTGAATGAATGAATGATCCATGCACAACCTATTCCCTGTTTCTGGTCATTCTTCATTTCTGATGTCTTTCTCCTTGTGTGTCGCACTTGTGCTGAAAGAGCTTTCACACTTTTCATTTTTTCTTGACGTATAATTCATATACCATAACATTCACCCGTTTAAAATGCACAATTCAGTGGCTTTTTGTGTATTCACATAGTCGTGCAATCATCACCATGGATGACCTAACTCTGAAATATTTTCATCACCCCCAAAAGAAACCCTATACCCATCAGCAGTCACTAGACATTCCACCTCTTCCCTGCCCCTGGCAACTGCTGATCTACTCTCTGTCTTGGTGGATTTGCTTATTTTGGATATTTCATACTGGTGGAATCATACAGTATGTGGTCTTTTGTGTCTTGCTTCTTTCACTTAGGGTGTTTTCAATTTTTTTTAATGTTTATTTAATTTTGAGAGAGAGAGAGAGAAAGAGAGAGAGAGAAAGAGAGAGAGAGAAAGAGAGACAGAGAGATCAGGCAGGGAGGGGCAGAGAGAGATGGAGACACAGAATCCGAAGCAGATTCCAGGCTCTGAGCTGTCAGCACAGAGCTCAATGTGGGGCTCAAACCCACGAGCCATGAGATCATGATGTGAGCTGAAGTTGGACATTCAACCGACAGAGCCACCCAGGTGCCCCTATTTAGGGTGTTTTCAAGGTTCAACTATGTTGTAGCCTGTATCCATACTCCATTTTCTTTTATGGCTGGATAATGTTCCATTGTACAAATGTACATATTTTGTTTACTCCTTCATCAATGGATGGACATCTGGTTGTTTCTCTTATTTGGCTTTTATGTATAATAAACATCTCTTTGCAAGTTTTTGTGTGGACACATGTTTCCAGTTTTCTTGAGTATGTCCTAAGAGTGGAATCGCTGGATCACTGTTCCATTCATCTTGGTATATGTCTTTCTAGTTCTTTATTTCAGTCCACTATTTCTTCTTTCTGTTTTCCCTTGGTTAGAACATTTTGTTTTCATTTTGCTTTAGAGATGAGAACCTCAGTCATTACCTGATTGTGCCCTGCTATGTGTGTGGGCTAGCTGACTGTGAATTGAGAATGGACTCACTGAATTATGGAAGTTCTCTTCCACAGGCAGCCACCTATTTCAACCAGGGCTATACTTGAGTACTGGAAACAACATAGATGAGGCTAGTCATTTCACTCTCTACCACTTACTGTTACCTCATTTGTTCCCAGAAGGTCCCCAAAGAATCATCATAAAGATGGTTCAGAGCACCAAGGCTCCTTGATGGCACATTTTAGTAAAAAGCCCATGGACCAACCTGATTCCACAGGATAAGGATAGAGATGTTTGTTTTTGCATTGCAAAGAGGTGATCTGGAATCTTGAAACTTCTTGCTAGTCAGACCAATAATGGAGGAAATAAAGGGTGAATTTGAATGAGCATGCTGACCATCAGAATACTTCTTGGCTGTCAGCAAGTCCAATGTAATGCTGGAGAATGAGAATGCTTGATGCCCAGTTAAAAGGTTCCAATCAATGAGAGGAAACTCGTCTATGCAATGGAAGAACAAAAATTTGCTTGCCAATTCCCTGAAAGATCCCTTTTAAGCATCGAGATTTCTAGAGCTGGGTGGGTGGGGGGTGGGTAACTCAGATATCATCTAATAGATTATTAATGTTTCAAGGATTGCAGAATCATAAAAGTTAAATATGAAGAGTAGCTATTAGGCTTTTCCAATGCCTCAGCTGCCAATACCTTCTTCTTCCTCCTTCTTCTCCATGCTTTCAGGTAGGTTGTCAGGTCTGGTTTAAAATGATACCAATGACTGAGCTTGTTCCTTTGCTGTAGGTGTCTCTGGTGAGATTTGACAGGAAGTTGGCCAGAATGTTTTCCTAAACCAGGAAATGAGAATGTCCTGGTGTGAAGCTCAACAGCAAGACAGTACCTGCTGGAGGGGGAGGGGGGAGCAGCTGGAATCTGCAGGTTCAAGATGTCATTAAAGTCAGGCAGAGAAATGGAGTGCCTTTTATTCATTGGAAGCTGGTCCTAATGTTGGTCATCATTTGAGTAAGTGGCCCCCCATATGGCTTGATTTGTGATGTGCCTGGAGGTGCTTTCATCCTCTCTAGCTTGTGCATGACTATCTGAAGCTTACCATTGGCAATACTTTCCTTTGCGTTATGATATGATTCCCTATTAAATTGTGAACACACCTGAGAAAAATGATTAACCCTGATAATCATTTACCTTGATATATATTTAAGCAGCAGATCCTTTCCAAATAGCAGCTCCCAAGGACAAATTTGGATGAGACTAGGGTGAGAGCCAGGTAGTAAGGTGGAGAGGAAAAGCCAACTTTGCAACAGAAGCATATTCTCTGGGGAGCTTGTGTCTTTGGGTAGCAGAAGGTACTTGTTGGGGAGGAAGATCAGACAATGTGAAGGGCAAGTCTGTGTTCACCTTTGGCATCATATAGACTCTGGTCAGTTCTGTGTATCACGCCTACTTCTTCCAGCTGGTCCAAGATGCACTCCAAGGTGTGCACCAGGGCTGACTCTATGTATCCTTCTCTCCTGACCCAGAGGCCCTCTGCCTCAGGCAGAGACATCAAAACAACATGTACCTTCATTTCATTTGGAACCACAAGTGAATTTCCAATTTATTTTACACCACTGATGGTCCAGCAGGCATCTGGGTCTGCAGACAGTCGGAGGCTGCAGGCAGAGTCTTTATCTCGGTATGTGGCAGTCAGAACAATGGCCCCCAGGAAGTTGTTTGTGCAGTCCTTATCCCCAGAACAGGTGTATAGTCACTTTACATGGCAAAAGAGGACTCTGCAGATGTAATGGAGTTAAGAATCTTGAGATGGGGAGATTATCCTGGATTGTCTGGGTGGGCCAGTGTCCTCACAAGGGGCCCGAAGAACAGTGATTTTTTCCTCAGAAAGAGACATGATATGGAAGAAGGACTCAGGGAAATGTGAGCCTGCTGGCTTTGATGAGGAAGGGGCCACTAGCCCAGGAATGTAGAAAAAAGGAGGGAAAGGATTTTCTCCTAGAGCTTTACAGAAAGGAACCTGGCCCTGCTGACACTTTGATTTTAGCCCAGTGGAGACTCATGTCTTCATATACTTTTCCTTCAGCTTCTTCTTACTCCTCCACCTATAACTAGAGCCTTGACCGTGGTGGAGCCTCTCCTATGAATCTCCCTGTGGCCCCAGCTCTCTCGTCCTCACCCCACAGTTAGACTTCTGCCTTCATATTTTAATTTCCTATTTCATCCTCCAAACACTCAGTCTGGCTTTTGCCTCCCCACCCCTCCCAATGCCCAGCAACCTCTCCAGCTAAGGTTACCAATGACCTCCTAATTGCCAAACTCGATGGGTTATTTCCAGCCTTTGTCTTAATGTGCCTCGCTGTTGCCTTTGAAACGATCTTCCAAATATGTCTCAAAATCATTGCTTTTCTCTGTGTCCCTGTGGTCATGCCAGGCCCTCTTCAAATCTTCCCTGAACTCTTGTAATAGTGCCTTTAAGTTTTACCCAATTCCTCCTACTGCTATTAAAGTTATTTTTCCAAAACAAAATCTGATCAAGCCACAGTCCCATTAAAAACCTGTCCATTGCTCTCCATAGAGACCAAATGGGTTCAAAATCCTTCACAGGGCACTTAAGGCTTTTTATTCCATGGACTCCACCAGCATTTCTGGTCACATCGTCCACCCCCTCCCATCTGCCTGCTGTGTCCATGCATACCTGGCTGCCTGCAGCTCCCTAAACAAGCCCACTCAGCACATACTACCCTCTCTGCCACAGCACCCTGGCATGTTTCTCTATTTTTAATTCTCAGCTCAAAGACCCTCTCTTTAGTGAAGCTTTTCCTGACCGCTCCAAGCAGAGTTCATTGTTCTCCTCTTCGTGATTCCCATGCCCCCTGTATGTTCTCCATTGTAGGGTTTCTCACATTGCATATTTATGATTTCTTTACACGTCAGCTTTTCCCACAAGATCACAAGCTCCTCAAGGGCAAAGGAGGGAGTTTAATCATTCTCAGTCAATAACTATGTAATAAATGAATAAATAAATGGGAAGTGGGTATCCATGGAGACTCGGGTGGAAAGCTAGCGGAGTGAGGCAGCACTAGTTGACATAGGAGACTGGGCCACAAAAATGTAGACAATCCCTACCTTCTGCACTTGATATCCTTTATTCGTATTTAACCTATCTGCTTCTCTTGCATATTCCCTGATTCGGGTCAACAGTGCCTCCTTCATATTTGCATCTGCTTCATCTGATAGCTCATATGAATGTCTTGCTAGGCTCCTCTGGCTTCTCCCTCTATACTTTTCTCCTTAAAATCCAATTTCAAAAAGCAAGTTGAGGAATTCAGCCACTGAAAGATCTTCATTGATTTATTTTGCCTTCCTTATTTATTAATGGAACCACTTTCTCCTTGATATTTCTGTATTTCTTTTTTTTTTCCCTCTGATGTATTTGTAAAAGCTCTGCTCCTTCCTTTTAACCCCTCTGCATTAGCTTACCCCAGGCTCCAGTCTTCCTCCTCTCACCTTTTCCTGTCTATCTACTCTGACTCTGGTTAATGAACTTTTATGTCTCCTTCTCAAAGTCCCTGTGTCCAGCAACATTTTGAGGTGACCTTCAACCTTCCTGTTGATCCCTGAAGAAGTCACCCTATAACTTCTTCATCTTTGCATCTTGTTCTTTCTTAGGGCTTTGGCTCTTGATGAGCACAGTTTTGAAGAAAATGATCTCGGGGCCAGAGTGCTGGGGTTCAAATCTCAGTTCTATCAGTTACTGACTGTAGGGCCTGGCTCAAATTCCTTAAATTCTTTGCACCTTAGTTTCCTATTCTGCAAAAAATGGGCTAAATAAGAATGCCTACTTCCCCTGGTGGTTTTGAGGATTAAGTTTATTGAAGACTGTAGCATATAGAAGAGTGCCCGGTGCAGAGTGCGCCCCCTGTGGGTTTTAACTATCTACTGTTCCCCCCTACTGCCTCCCTCACTTTCCCTTTTCTGTGCAGAGTGTTCTCTGCCTGTTTGGCATGGTGCTTTCAGGATTGACTCCTCCAAGCAGAACATTTTTTGAAACACTGCATGTATAACAATGAGCAGAAGATGGACACAGATGTAAAGGAAAGCCAGAACATATTTACAAAGAACTGGAAGTGATCTGGGATGGGCCCTTCATATCGTTCATCATATATCATTTCTGCCTCCTGGCAGTTGCTGAAGGTGGAAATCATAATTTCCATGTGTTATAAACGAAGAACTTGACATACAGTGAGGTGAAGGTTCTCGTTCATCGTCACACAGCAGTAAGCACAGAAGAGGGGCTGGAAACCGGATTGGCCTGGCCCTAAAGCCCATGCACTTAATCACACGGCCACAGTCTGTCCCCAAATAAGAGTGCTGTTATTATTCTGTGAGCGCATGTAAGACAACTGCAAGAAGAAGAACCTGGGGCCAAGCACATGGGGGTTCAAGTGAGAGTGAGGTGAGGAGGCCCTGGCAGTGGGCGACGGCAGAATGGAGATAAATGTGAAAGTGCTGTGGTGTTTGCTTTATTTTTTTCAGGGAGGGCGGTGCAGCGGAACACTCAGCACAGGGCCCTGACTTTAGTAGCAGCTCAGTGAATGCCTGTTGGATGAATTCATGAATGGAAAGAGTAGCCAGGGCAGGGCAGTGACCGTTCTCGGGGAACTCCCGTGGAGCGGACTGTGGGTGGGGAAACCTGGCAGAAGGTCCCGGGCCATCAGTCCTCCGGTGCAGAGCCTGTGCAGGGCACCACAGCAGTGGGGGCATCAGGAGGGGACAGAGTTGAATGGGAAAAGGTTAGAGGGACCTGCGGGGGACTGCCTGCCATCACTGGCTGCTTGGGAAGGGTTTAGTTCCTTAGGAAAAGCTCAGAGAGGCCACATGACCCACTTCCTTCCTCCATGATGGTGAGTCTGGGGTGGCTTCCTTCATCCTCATGTTTGCCCCAGGAGGTCCCGAGTGAACGCTGAGGACAAAGTGGCCGACCTGGGCTAATCCACACGCAGGAGCACATCTGACCTGCCCAGGATTCAGAGTGACCCATTTGAGGTGGCCAAGCAACAAGGGAACCCTTCTGAAATCCTGACTCTTGGCTATGACCTGAGGGCCCATCGGGACTCTGACCTGAAACACCTTCCTCCCACAAAGCTTCCTTTCTGTTCTTCAGGCGAGGAAGCTTATTTTTGCCTCAGGCCTTTGTACTTGCTGCCTGGTCGGCTCAAAAAGGTTTTCTCTGACTCCTAGAAGGGCTGGCTCCTTTGTATACATCAGTTCTCATCCCCATGCCTCCTCCTCCCAAAGGCTCTCTTCACTGCCCTGTGAATACAGTGACTGTGAATACAGTGACTCCGCCCAGTACCATCACTATCATATCACCCCTTTCATTTCCTTTATAGCATTTATTGTTACTCGAAGAATCTGCTTTGGTTGTTTATTTCCTTGCTTAATGTGCCTTCCCTGTGAGTCTAAGCTGTAGGGGAGCGGGAGCCTAGTCTGATTTGTTCATTGTTGTGGCCCTAGGTCTTAGGGAAGTGCCCAGCACATGGTACATGCTCAATAAATATCTTTGGTACAAATGAATGAATCTGAGCATCACTCTTAATGTACTAAACTTGGCTTTACATGAACACTCAGTCTCTGTTGCCAGTAAATTTCCCTGGTTTCTGGTTGCAAATACTAGCACACAGTTTTATAACTCTGAAACAGTGGAATTTAGTTGAATGCAATGCCAGGAATACAGCTGGATTTTTGTAAGATCGCAAAAAGGAGAGTAAACCAGGAGATTTAAAAATACCACAATATGATTTACTGTAAAGTAAAAAAAAAAGCTTGGTAATCCAAGCAGGGTTTTTATAAATATTATGTTTTCTTATTTCTCTGTTTAATAAAGAGAAAAGCCACCTTGATGCTTGCTTGGGGCTGAGCACTTAAAAAGTTCAAAACTGAGAACCAGTGAGGAAATTCAATCCTGCCTATTCATTTGGAAATGTTCCTTTGGAGAATTTCCTTTTCCTGTTTTTCCTGGGGAGAGCACAGGTTAGTTAGTTCTTTCCTGAAGCAGCTTTACTTTCTGTCTTTTTCCTGATTTGAAGGAAACACAGTCAGCCCAGACTGTTTCAAAGATGTCTTCATGGAGAGGTAGCACGAGGAAGGCCCACTCACCCTCACGGTTTTAGCCTCCAAGCTGCCTCACGGCATTTCCCTCGCTTACTGTTCTTGCTCTGACTTGTCATTCTCCTTCTAGTCCCATTTCTTCTCTTGCTTCCAGGCCACTGTTATTTCAATATCCTGCCTACACTTGAAATTTAACATATCAAAACAGCCCAGTATCTGACGACCAGAACCAACACCCTCTCCAGTTCCCGACACGCCTTCAGAAGTTCCACTTAATGTGTTAGCCCCTGAGAAAGAGGGTCTTGGGATTATTTTGTGCTCCTTTCCTACATCTTCTGAACAGTATCAAGGGTCTCCAGTATTCTGTGGCACTGGAGGAGCCCCTGTGGACCTCCTGGGTTTCCTTGAGTCTTGGGCAGGAGGGCAGCCTCTTTAGTGGATCTATCGATATTCCTGCTCTCTTGCTCAGTGCCCCTTGGCATCTGCCCTTCTTGTCCACAGACCACAGTCAGCCTCTGCACCAGGGCTGGCTGATGAGAATGCCTCTTTTTTCCATGCCCTTCTGCTCCAGCACTGCTCTCCTCAATGGGAGGGTCTGGTCTTGGCCTCCCAAAGTAGCAGCTCTGCCATTAATGGAGATGCTGGACCTAAGATTCCTGAGCAGGCCCTTCCCTGCCCCAGCAGGTGCATGTGTCAGTGACCCCTGGGCCTGTGGTTCTCCCCCATCCCACCAGCACTCACTTTTCCAGAGCACTCAAAACCAAAGATAGACTTTAAGCCTATAGCTCCTGAAATAGTTTGCTTTTATGACAGCTCTTTTATTTTTTTTTTTAAGTTTATTTATTTTTGAGAGAAAGGGGAAGGGGCAGAGAAAGGGGGAGACAGAGAATCCCAAGCAGGATCCACACTGTCAGCACAGAGTCCCCGAATGCACAAACTGCACAAACCGTGAGATCAATCATGACCTGGCTGAAATCAAGAGTCAGATGCCTAACAGACTGAGCCACCCGGGTGCCCCTAAAACAACTCTTTTAAACAGAACAAGACTTGCAAAAATTCCTTTAAAATATGCCACTCTTCACTAACAATCTCAAACACAGGATTGAGCAGTTTCTTTTATCCAAAAATATGCGTTGAAAATCTAGAATGTACAGGCACTGAGCTATACCCTGGCAGTCCAGATGGACATGAAGCCTACAGTTCTAAGGAAGCAAGCATTGATAAAACAATCACATGAGGATGTGTACTTACAATAGTGATAAATGTTAAAGGAAAGAACAGGGTGCTAAGAGAGAAAATAACTCGTGAGAGTGACCCTATTTAGGATGCAAGCCAGGAACTCACGGTGGAAGTGATTTGAACTTGCAACTTGAAAATTGAGTAGGGACTAGCGAAGCAAAAAAGTGAGATTGTGGGGATAATGCACAAGGTTAGGAAACTGCATGCGAAAGAATTGAAGAAGCATGAGCTTATTTCTGTGTTGGAACTTAATGAAGGCCAGGCCTGCTGGAGAGAATGAGTCAGTCAGCCAGTGGGAACAGTGGATATGAGGTGAGGTTGGAGAGATGGTCAAGGGGACTTTGTAGACAATGTTTGGAATGTATATTTTACTGTAAAAACAAATGAAAGCTATAGATGGAATTTAAACAAGGAAGTTAATATTTACAATCTGGAGAATGGGCTGAAAGGAGTAGGGTATGGAGTCAGGGAGACCAGTTAGAAGGTTATTGGAGGAGTCTTAGCTTACTGGGGAAGTGGTAGAGATGGGAAGACATGGATCGATTCAAGACATACTTTGGAGTTAACCATGAGGGTCTTCAGTGTTAGATTAAATGTGTGGCATGTGATAGGGTGGTGTCATAATAAGTCTTGGATTTCTACCTTGAGTGCTTGGTTGTATAGGGAGGTCTTTCAGTGATATTGGTTAAGATTTAGAGAGGAACAGATTTGGGGGCTGGAGAATAAGAGCTGACTTTGGGACAGGTTGGTTTGAGATGTCTTAGATATCAAAAGGAGATGTCATGTTGATGGAATGCTATATAGAAATGGGGAAGAATAGATATTTGGGAACATTGACATAAAGACGGTAGTTACAACAACAGGAGTGGATGAGATTGCCTGGCAAGAGAACAGAGAAAAGAAGGCTCTGAGTAGTTAGGTTGCCCTTATCTACATGATACTAAATAACCAGTCAGTTTTGTCAACAAATAAACAATTTCTTGTTGACACGAATTGCCTGTTTAACTGAACTGACCCATTGATTCAATAGCTCCAGGAACTCTTGATGTGGACATGGCTGAATAAATCAACACTTTCCCATTCCTTCATGGAAATCACCTCCTATAGCAACACAGAGAAAGAAAATTAATTCAATAATTTTCTTGTCCCTTCTCCCCCTTTTTGGGTGAAACTTAAAGATTAAATATAGTCTCTGGACTCAAAAATACGTGAATGCGATTTAAAGAAGCTCAGATGTAGCAGAAGTCATGAGGAAGAAAGCAAAGAGAAGAAACACAGGGATTAGAGAGAGTGATATCAGGTCTCAGAAAGCACCCAAAAGAAAATATTCCTCCATGGCAAGAGGTTCCTAAATGCGTTTCTTTTCCCTAGCTCTGGTTTGGTTCAGAGAATCAGAGGTGGCAGGACCATACAAAGACTCAAACAGACATGCCATACTGGCAGGAAATCCCTGTCTCTGTTGTGGTAGAGAAGAAAAATCTCTGGGTTATAAAACCTGACAACTGGAAGACTACCCTGACTTCTCTCTCGTCTCCAGGAAACTTTTGGATGGAGTTGGTCCAAGGTGATCTAATTCATTCAACAATGAGCAATAAAAATAAATTAGTGCAACATCGACATAAAGATACTAAAATAAAACAGAAGAAATGAGTAGCAATCAAAAGAAGACCTATCCAAAATCTGTTATTGTAGAGTGCATAAAAATTATGACTAAACTTTTTGCCATGGATTTTTAAAAAATTAAATAATTGTCTTTATAAAGGAAGGCCCCCAAAGAAAAGTGTAGGAAACCAGGGATAAGGCAAGGAGTTGAAGCATGAGTTACCTGGAAAAGTGTGGAAGAAAAAACAAACGTCACAGTAATGAAGGCAAAATTGGAAGGAGCGTAACAGTGGACACCACTGAACATGTAGTAAGGAACCTAGAAAGTAGCAGGGAGAGAAGCTAACAAAATAAATGGAAATGAAATGGGAGTTTAAAGGGAATAAAGAAGAAAAAGATATATGGGAGACAAAAGGCAATCCAAAATTCACAAAATTAGAGTCTCCAAAGACAAAAACTCAAATAATGAAACATTGAAAAACTGAAAACATACCATAAAATCATATGACAGAGTTGAGATTGCTACATCAATCAATATAAATGAGCTTAACTCTCCCACTAAAAGAAAATATTTCCAGCTTCACTTAAAAAGGGAAGCCTAACTCTGGACAAGAGCCAACCCTAAAATAAAGTGACTCAAAAAGGTTGAAAATAAACTGATGGGTAAATGAAAACAATAAGAAAGCAAGCATTGAGACATGAACATCAGCCAAGGTAGAACGCAAGCCAAAGGCATTAACTGAGTCAAAGAAGGATTTATTTATAATACTAAATTATTCAATAATGCACAATGAAGATATCACAGTCATGATAGCTGTCCACTGAACCACATAGTATTCATAAAGTGGAAATAACAGGAAATAAAGGAGAAAAAGATAGAAACATAGTAAAATAGATATTAAGGGTTTCTCAACTGGATAAAGGGGCAGCAAAATAGAGCCAAAGCTTAAACACAAAATTAAAAACAAAACAAAAAAAACACCTTCTATTAGAAATTTTAAAACTTGCTCTTTAACGGCTTTAGGTTCAATGAGGAAATGAAGACTCCAGTAAGAAAACATTGATAATTAAAACATTGCAGTTCAGAGTCTAATAGATATTGCAAAGTGGTGCTCAGAAGAAACTTCATAGCCATGTACACATGGATCAGTCAAAACGAAAGAATAAAAATAAACCAATCCGGGAGTGGTATTTGGTAGCCCCATGAATACACACTCAGCGTTCTTTCTAAACAAAATGACATCAAATCCAGCCTGGGAGTTGAAGCAAGAGCTGGTTTTGCTGTCCCACAGATCTTGTCTCAGTGCATAGGTGCACATTTTTCATTTGGAAATACTTGATAGTCTATCTTCCATCCCTTTTTGGAGACATCGACCTAGGATTAAATGAGGAGTTAGCCAACCACTTCAGTCTTACTCTGTCCCCCAGGGGAACAGAGATGGAGAAGTAAAGAGGTGCACGCATCAGAAAGGGGATGGAACATGCAAGAAAAGATAATTGGAGGAAGATTTATTTATACAGATGTGGATGAGGGCAGTGATTTTCAACCTTGGCTGACATTAGAATTGCCTGGAAAGCTTTTAAAAAATATCAGTGTCCCTGGCCTTGCCTTTTGTAGTACTTTATAACAATTTGTATTTATTTTATCAATGTCTGTCTTCCTCAAGACTTTAAGTTTCATAAGAACAGAAACCCCTTCCATTTGGACTCCCTGTGGCTAGTTCAGTGCCTGCTCAGTCATTCCAGAAAATTTAATTTAATTGTTCTTTGGTAAAGCCTATACATTTTAAAGAACTCTCAAAGAGTCTAAGGAGCAGTAGGGTTGGGGACCATGGGTTCTGGAGTCCTTGAGGGAGAGTACAGGAACCTGGGACTTCCTGAAAACTGACTGTGTCTGCCCTTAATGCTCAAAGGAATTAGCTATTGGAACCTGGAAGTATGGACAAGACCACACTAAGAAGAGCAGTAATCTTTGATCAAGGAACAAAACCAATTTGAGGTAAAGTTGTAGTACTGGAGAATGGTGGGACTCACATCATGGAACACGATGTATTTGATTTGTCAACCATTTAAAGGGCCATGAAGAGGAACGTAGACACACGTGTGCATTTGCACCCATCGGTCATATGTAACATGCAGCTATAGGTACAAAGCAATCCCAATGTTCACTACCTTGGTCACCTTACAAACACACTGACAATGGCTAAGGCTGTGGTTCTCAGCTGAAGCTTGCACCTTTAGGGTTGTTGACACATAGGCTGATGGGCACCCGCCCACCAAGGGTTCTGATTCAGTAGGTAGGTAAAGCCTGAGTTTCTGATTTTCTAGGAGGTTCTCAGCTGATACAGAAGCTGCTGGTCTGAAGATCACTCGACTGAAGTTTAGAGATATCTCTCTTCTGGTTTTGGTTTTTGATTTTTGGTCTTCTGGTTTTGGTTTGGCTTTTGTTCTTCTGTTTGTGTAAACTATGCTAATTCACACATCGTGGATCCGTGTTGGCTTCGTGTGCTAACTGCAGAGCACCCTCGGTGCCCTTCACTGCAATTGCTCTGAGTCCTGGTTTTTTTCAGCATGGTCTTTGTCATTTGGACTTCTTTTACTCTGCTTAGTTCTATTTCTATTAGTTCCTGCAAAGTTCTGTTCATTACCGGAAGGTAAGGAGGTATCACTTGCACATATATCACCAAACTTTGCCAAATGCAACTGTTGACCATCCGCAGGATCACTTATTCAGTGATATTTTCCTCCTGCAGCTGCTCTTGGCGTAGTTACAGATGACATTAGCTTCAGATTGGCCAAGAAGCAAGTTGTGGCACTACCATTTCCTGCCTATGCAACATTGGATAAATGATTTGGGTAAGTTTCTCACTGGCAAAATGCAGGTATTCATTCCTTCAGAGGATTGCTGTGAGGCCACAATGAGATAAGATATGCAAGAGGAAAAGAGCCTGGTTCAATCAACATTAGCTAATGATGGATCACCTGAAATTTTGACAAACAGGAAATTTCACGATGAACATTACCTGAAAAAAAATTTACTTTCCTTCTTAGAGTTAATTTACTTTTGGGCAGTGTTTCTCAAACTATGTTTCTATAAGCAGTGGGCTTAGTGGTTAAGACTCACAGTCTAAAGTTGGTATTAGAATCTGGGCTCTGCCATTGACTAGCTATGTAACCCTGGGGTGTAACTTACCCTTGGTTTTAGCATCTGTGAAATGAGGATGGGAATAGATCCTTCCTCAGAAGGTTATATGAGGATTAATTAACATAATGCATACATAGGGCTCAGGCCATTTCTGGACATTTCCTAAGCACACAATAAATTTAACTATTATTAGGTTTTGGAGAACAATGGAGTCTGATGAACTTGATCTAGAGTTTGTGCTTCAAAAATAATAAGTGCAAACAATAAATAAAAGATGCATAAATAGAATGTTGTTTTCCTTCATTACATTTTTAATCTCCAGTGATGGCTACAGTTTGTCTTCAAATGAGCACAGAAAAAAACAGTGCTTATTCTAATAGTTTTTTCTCCCTCAGAATCCCACACTTGAAGAGTGTTTTCTGGGTGAGCTGTGTGGGGAGTTTTAACTTTGTTGAGAGAGGCATTGTGCTAAGTATTTCATAAATGCTATCAGCTATATCTCACAAGTACTCTAGGAGGCCAATATTTCAGGTTAATTTTTAAGTTCTATAAGGTTGCACATATATCACCTATCTTCCAATGAATTGTTCCAAGTTAATATGATAGAATAAAAAGCATTAATATTTTATTGTGCTCTACATTTAGTTACTCTCTCAAATGAGTGAACACACTGAGGATTATTGTTTGATTACTTTCATGTCATACTATTAAAAAACCCATCATGGCGATATGACCTGGAGTTTTGCTACTATACCTTTTTCTTAGCTGTGGGACACACACACACACACTCTAAAGACTTACACATAGGAATGTACACCCTTGTAAATCTATTCCTAGTAAATCACCAGAAAGTTTCAAGAGTACATGAATTAATGTATTGTTTTCTCTACTCATCCTATTTTGCTTTTAGCACTGTTAAATTTGGTCTTGCTTAGCATAATTCTCAATAAATTCTTGTGGAAGAAAAGTACATTCTACTGAATTCTCTGACATGTGCAATAACCCACCAGTGAGATCCATCTGGGTTCTCCTAAAAAAAATAGTTTAGAGTCACTGACCTATGTCTCTACATTCCGACCATTTCCTTTTCCAGCTCATTGATAAACATTTTTTCATAGAAGGCTAATGGGGCCTTCTAGACAATGCCTGGTAGGCCCAGCCCAGCCATTACGACTGAAGGAAGTATCCAGCCTTCTTTGTTTATAAGCTGCCTGAGCCTAGCAGGTAGGTCATGACTTTAAAAATATTTTCTCCATTCTGAAGAGTGGGTGGAATCAATCCAGTTTCTGGCAGAGGCCTCGAGGAGTCACGTTGACACCACCTGGGGCTCCAAAGCTGAGTTTGTCTGGCTTGGAGGGGCGGCCAGTCCTGCTTCCCCGAACCAGGCTGGTGGCTGTCCTCTGATAGGGCCACTGTTGAGTTGCGCTGCATGTTCACACCACCCCGATGAGGGATACAAATATATTTGCTACTGGTGAGCCATTGGTAATTAACGTGTGCTTTGTGGTTTTAATCTTTCTTTAATCTATAAAGCTATAAAAATTTACAGTGCGATTTTAGAATCAGGAGAATTGCTAAATTGCATAGCTCAGTCCTTAAAGTTAACCTATTTCATCAGATCAAAACTGCAAGGAGAATGTCTGCAGAGAGTCCTCCTGTTCTGTCCCCATTATCTTTTCTCAGTGGTCTTGTTTTCTCCCTTACCCAGAAGTCATTGGAAACAGGAGAGCCATCTCTCTGTCACACAGGCACGCGCAGCGCCCAAAAGAAAACAAACCATGCACAGTACATGGTATATAAAACAAAAGAAGAAGAACATCTTAGGTAAATACCAGACTACTTATTTTATGATTTTTAAATGTCATTTTTGCTCCAATATTGACTTTTTTATGGAGGATGAATTATAGATCTTGCAGCACTGAGGGATCAAGGTTTCCTTTCTTCAACACAGCTAGTCAGGTTACGAATTGAATTCATGGTAATTAGTTACGAGTTTCTTAGCGCCAAAGACGAGACCGCTGAGAAAACTCTTGCAAGGTGACCCCTCAGGGGAAGACAATACGCCAGGGAAAGAACCAGAATGGGCAACAAAGAAGCAGAAAACAACTTCCCAATCTTGTTGCTACAAACAGATGTTGCCGCGGGCACTGGCTTGCAAGAACGAAATACAATACAATCTTTCATTTGTCTGACCAGGCTTCTCTCTCCAAGAACTGGTTTCCAGGCAAATTATTTCAGGGCTGCACTGGCTGGTAAAAAGGCAGTGGACTTGGAAGCACTCGTCCTGGGTGACCCCAGGGCTCAGAAATGATGCTGTGCGAAGTGAAAGGGGTTGAGCTGAGGTCACGGGGAGACCCAGAGCCAGAAACCAGGTCACAGGGAGGGAGGGGGCAGCCAGACTTCCAAGAAGAGGTTTCGAGAAACTAGCTAGAGGGAACGGGTGTGAACTGAGATTCCTGGAGGGAGGTCAGGAGAGGCTAACGGGGAAAGAAAGAGAAAACTGAGTTAGTACCACTGCTGCCCTCCTCACCCACGGTTTTGATTGTTTGCTTAGTGTCTACACAGACAGAGATGTAGGCTTAAAGAAATGTAGATTGAATGAGGAAAATTCCATTCACACAGACAACAAAACAAAACAAAACAAAACAAACTTTAATCCAGACCAATGGGGTTAGGATCTTTTGGGAGGAAACCCCTTTGTTTTGTTTGGGAAAGGTGCTTTTTTAAAACCATGGTATGTGAATTAACTGGCCTGTGGTCCTACTTGCTTGTATAGGCAAGTGAGGCTACCGTAGCTTCAAGGTGCATTTTGCCAAAAATCACATTATTCTGTCGGAAGTTAAAGGCAAAACGACCCCAAATTTATAATTGCTTAAATCTTGAATTTGTTGCTCTCCATCTTCCTTAATCCAAGAACTTCTATAATAGCATCATTTTTTGTGTGCAAGCAACGCTACTGAGAATAGCTAACATTTATTGGAAACCTATTGTCTGCCTGGCACTGCATCTGTAACAATAATAGTAGGCCACACTTCCATAGTGCATTTAGGCATCAGGAATATTTTAAGGTTTACATCTGTTACATCATTGGATTCCCACAAGAATCCTGTAATATGGTTATGATTATTACCTTCTCTTTGCATGTGAGAAAACCAGGGCCCAGTGAAGATAAATGAGTTGTCCCAAAGCTGTGTAGCTAGTGAGTGACAGAACCAGTATTTGAGCCAGACTATGTGGTTTCAGAGTCTGGGCTCTGAATGGCAACACTAATTTCATTTCATGCTAATAAAAGTCTTTGAAGTAGGTAGCTACTATTGTCATCATTTCCATTTTACATAGGAGGAGATTGAAACACAGGAGTGAAATAACTTAAGCAAGATTGCCTAGCAAGTGGGAGAGCTGGGGTTCAGATCCAAGTTGGTTTAAATCCCACCTTAACCAAAGGTAGAACTGTGATTGGCAGCTTGAGACCTATGCCTTTCTTTTCTTTCACTTTTTTTAATTGAAGTATAATTAACATGCAGTGTTGTATTAATGTCAGGTGTCTAATATAGTGATTCTATAGAATTATTGAATAATTCTATACATTAGTCAGCGCTCATCATGAGAAGTGTACTCTTAGTCCCCTTCACCTAATTCACCCATTCCTCCGCCCACATCCCCTCTGGTAACCATCTGTTTGTTCTCTATAGTTAAGAATCTGTATCTTGGTTTGTCTCTCTTTTTAACTTTTTTTTTTGGGTTCATTTGTTTTGTTTCTTAAATTCCACATGTGAGTGAAATCATATGGTATTTGTCTTTCTCTGACTGACTTATTTCACTTAGTCTTATACTCTCTAAATCCATCTACATTGTTGCAAATGGCAAGATTTTATTCTTTTTATGGCTGAGTAATATTCCGTGTGTGTGTGTGTGTGTGTGTGTGTGTGTGTGTGTACGCATACCACTCTTATTTATCTATTCATCTATGGATGAATACTTGGGCTGGTTCAATATCTTGGCTATTATAAATAATGCTGCAACAAACATAGGGGTGCATGTATCTTTTTGAATTGCTGTTTTCATATCCTTTGGCTAAATACCCAGTAGTGAAATTACTGCATCAAATGGTAATTCTATTTTTAATTTTTTGAGTAACCTCCATACTGTTTTCCACAGTGACTGAATCAATTTACATTTCCACCAACGGTGTACAAGAGTTTCTTTTTTTTTCCCCCACATCCTCACCAAAACTTGTTATTTCTTGTGTTTTTGATTTTAGCCATTTTGACAAGTGTAAAGTGATATCTCATTGGGGTTAATATCCAAAACATATGAAGAACCTAGACAATGCAACACCAAAACTAAATAATCCAATTAAAAATGGGCAGAGGCCTTGAATAGACATTTCTCCAAAGATGACGTACAGACGGCCAATAGACACATGTAAAGAAGCTCAGTATCACTAATCACCAGGGAAATGCAAAGCAGACCTGTGCTTTTCAAACATTCATGTATATGAGTCACCTGGGGATTTTGGAAAATACAGGTCAGTTCCAGTTCCATAGACCCAGAGTGGGACCCGAGCTCCCAGGCAGTGTTGTGGGATCACAGACCACACTGGGCCACGAAATACAAGGTGTTTCTCCACTGCTCCTCACCCCTGACACGTGTATGTCATGAGTGTATCTCTGGAGGCAACAAACTTAGCTTGAGATTCGCCACGTAAATGAATTCACACTTTTCTTTCCTAAAACATAGATCCATTGAGATTCAAGGAGTTTCTTTTACATGTATAAGCAACTATACTCTTTGTTATCACTTTCTCCATAAAATATCTCTTTACATTTCTTTTACATACATTCCTTCTTGATTTGCACTTATGTCCTTTTGTTCTGATCTACCTAATAAACTCAAACTGATCATCAACCCACTATTTATAAGACATATTGAGTTTAATACTTCATTCAGGGGGCTTCTAATCACCTACTTCTAAAACAAAATATGGAATCCTATTTTGTCCATTTCTCTTCATTCAGAAGACCCTCCATTTAATTCATTATCTTGAAATTCCTGCATTATTCTTACCCTCCAGCTTAGCTCTGCCTTTCTGTTTCCTTTTTTCTTTAAACACCACTATATTCTGAACTTCAAATCTATATGTCAACGGTGGCTTACCCAACCCCTAGAAGGCTCTAGTACAATATCCTGGAATTTATGATTTACGCCAAGCCCCCTCGTCAGCCTCACTTCCACTGCCAACTGAGCTGAAAATTGAAATGCTGGCTCAGTCTATAGAGTCAGACTCTCTTCTGTTGTGTTAACTAATTCATTACTAACCTTAGCTTGAGTGTTTTGCTTACCCAAGAGCACCTCATATTGAAGAATTTAAATTTCACATGCAATCTCTTTATTCCTTTCCTTCATTGATCAAACTTATTCAGGGCAACAATTATCTCCCTCTGGATACTAATTTTCTCCCCCATTTCATGGCATCCTCAAACAAAGCTCACAGGCACATTGCAATCCTTCATTAACTGAAAACATGCAAAGTGCACAAGTCTTTCCAATGGAAAATTCGATGCAGAAGCCAAATGAGGTAAATTGCATTACTTGACCCACCCTGGGACAGTTTAAACAGTGTTACATATTAATACACTGCCAAATCTCAAGATGATGGGAAGATTCTCATCAGAGCCCAAAGTAGTTAATGAAGGAGAGAGACCACCCTTGCCACAAACAGATGATCATGGATGGGCCTCTGATGAGAAGTACTCAGGAACATTGTTCGAGTGGGCAGAAAATGACAGAGCAAGTTACCCAAGGGCACCATGACTAGGCACCCTCTCAACTTGGTATCCAATTAATACATTCATGATCTTTGTGCATAGCCACGCATTTCATTTTATAATTTCACTTAATATATGTGGAATTGTTTGTACTCGAATTATTACTCTTGCTGTTTTCCATGTCTTACTATATTCTGTCACCTAGAAATGCACCCTCGCTGCATGTATTTTTATTCTTCCAGCGTTAACGTTTGAATTACAGTTATTTTAGGGAATTTCTTTTGGTTGTGCCTACAGAGAGGGGCAGCAGTATTTTAATACAATCTCAGTCAAAAACTACAGGGTTTTCATCTATCCGAGATACTAAGAAAGGTGCTCCTGGAATAATTTTGATTATTCCTGTCCACTGACTCCTGTGTCCCATAGCTGTAATGTCATCAGTTCCTGACCCGGCTTTTTCTGGACTTTGGATTCCTGACTGACCTTGGAAAAGTTAAATGTTCCCATAAATTGGGAACTCCCAAAACTAATTGCTTATTTCACTGTCCACGCAGCTGACTTTTCTGGATTGCCTTGCAAACGTGATCATGTAGACCTCACAAGTCAATGTTAATGCCCCTGGACTTCGGCCCTGCTCAGTCTCAGTGATCCCATTGGCTACAATGACTTGACTATTCTTTTTTCTATATAAAAAAAATTTTAACATTTAATTATTATTGAGAGACAGAGAGAAACAGAGCATAAACATGGGAGGGGGCAGAGAGAGGGGGAGACACAGAATCTGAAGCAGACTTCAGGCTCTGAGCCATCAGCACAGAGCCCAACATGGGGCTCAAACTCACAAACCATGAGATCATGACCCTAGCCGAAATCGGATGCTTAACCGACTGAGCCACCAAGGCACCCCATTGCTTATTCTGACAATAATATGGAATTATAATATTAGTATTAATAAAAATAATGATAATGGAAAGCCCCCCCACCCTCAGCTTCAAGATTGGATTGACTTCTACAATATTCATTCACCTTCATTTAGGAAATGTTTATTACATGGTCTCTCCATGCAGAGACTAGACTTATTTGGGTGCATCTTGCTTGCAGGAGTAGTCTGAGTGACCATCAGACTTGCCCTTCAACCTCCTGAGTAATGGATTCACACCACTGTTCAGCACTTCTGCATATCAAACCTTGGGAAGGGTTCCCAATGTCAGGACCTACTTACACATTAAATGCTTTCATGGGGTCAGGGAAGAGTGGCCAAGGTTAATGTGCTCTGGTCCCTGGTCTCTTTTCACGTGTCTCTTCTCTGTTGTGCTGCAAGCATCATGTCTGCAGGAATGTGTTGTGGCCAGCATACACAATAAGAGTCCTATAGCATGTGACTGACAACATTATTCAGCAAGTAGTCCAAAAGAATGCTAGCCAAAAATGGCTGTGGCTTCAGAATCAAGAAAGCCCCTCTGCAGAGGTCTCAAAGGGGCTGCGAGCTCTGCCCCACAGAGCCCGGTGTCCCCTGTCACCAGAACCTGTTAATTCCTTCATATCTCTGAGTCTGACAGTGACAGAGTGTACTGTATCTTTGTCATCATGTACTGTCTGACTTTTTTCTCTGTAGAGGGTCTTTCATGAGCTGGAACAGCTTGCTGGATGTTTTCTTCACTGAGATGGGTGATGATGGCTAAACCCACACATGAGCACCCGGGCTACACTTCCCACTGGGGAGACATATATGAAACACATTAATGTATATATTTAATTGGGTTATAATCTATTGACCATAGATACTAAGGCACTGAGCAAGCAATTAACAAAACAGCTTTGACTAAATATAGTTAGCACTAAATATAGTTGGTTAATTGGTATTTAATATGCTTATTAAATGTCAATTAAATATCTTTAGCAATGAATTGGTACCTAATTAACTTACTATAGCTATCCTGTTACTTGACATTTGAACAGCTAAATATTCTCTACAAGTTTAATGTTTTAATAAGAAACAAATTATCCATGTATCGCTCATGAATTTTTCAGTTAGTTTAATGGGATTTAAATGTATCTCCCAACTTGGATACATGTTTTTCTTAAAATCAACAGATATTTTATATTTCATATCACTTTTAAACTTAGAGGACTGATTATATGAGAAGAAAGAGCTCTAGAAGTAAAAAATCCTGTGTTCTAATCTCGGTTCTACCACGGACACCCTGTGTTATCTTAGACACGTTAGTTTACTTCTCTGGAGCTTCTGTTTCCTCCTCTGCAATAAGAATAAAAACTGCAATTACTGTAAAAATAAATTTACCTAAAAAATAGGAAGGTACTTAAATAAGCAAGACATTTTCTTAAAAATAATGCTATAAAATTCTTAGAAAGATTGTGTGTAATCATTATATTGACTGAATCTTCATATTTATGTGTAAATCCTTAAGTTAATTTATGGTTAGAATGGAAATCCAATGGCACCATTTTCTGAATTGTCCCTAAAGGGTAACATAAACCTGGTTTTATTAAACCCTCAGCTGTGGAGATACGTGGGCTACTCTTCAAAACACACATGCCTTCCTCTTCTGGCCATTTGCCCCTTTATCTGCTTCTGCCCATTTACCTTATGGTTTGAACATGTAGCAAACTGTTGGTGTTTTGGGCAGGAATTGCTGGGTTTTGACTTTGGTTCTCTCTCAGTGTATGTTATGTTTTAAATATCATAGTTACTTGGTTTATGGTCTTAACTGAACTCTGTGTTAATTCCACTATGTACTTGCCTTTTAAGGCTCGTCAATGATTTATCGTCTTAGCAGCCTCCTTGTGTCTCCACTTATGTTCACTTGCTTTACATCTTCTGCACTTCATAAACAAGGCTTCTTTTATTAAACGACTTGCAATAATTTTAGTGACAATTACCCTATCTTGGTTCACTACACCAGAACCCCCACACTCATCAAACATTTGCTTCACTTGTGCTATAAATGACAAATTAAGTAGAAAAGAGGTGCGTGGAGTGCCTACTTTAGAATTTGTTGTTGAGCCTTTTATAAATGATTTCATGGCTTGCATTTTCTTTCTTTCTTTCTTTCTTTTTTTATTTTTTGTATTTTTTATGGTTTCAAACTATGCCTGTTGTTACTGACTAATTTATAGAGGTTGCGGTCAGCCTTGTCATCTTGGCTTAACCCAGTTTTGTTTCCAGGGGCAATATACATCGTGGAAGTTAATTGTTCCCTAACCACTTTTTCCATATGGCAGAGTGAGTCTCGCTGTAATAGCTTTGGAATGATTTATCCAAGGTTTTGTCATGATCCCTTGATATTGCTTGAGAAGTCTCATGATATTTGTTGGGCCTTAGCATGCTACCATGTGAGTATATTACAACTGCTACCTTAAACCCACCAATTGCCTTAATTTGATCGCATGTGTGGAGATTAGTTGATAATATTTTCTCCACCAGTGAACTAAATGTTATTATCTTTATTACCATTGTTGATGCTATTGTTAGACAGGTGCAAAAATATTCTTATCTCTGCTATTTCTGAATCTTCCCCTGTGGACCTACAGTTAGTGATTAGCACTATATTAGTCATTCATTGACATATATGGAGTTCCCAATTCATGCCGGGGAGAATTGCAGACTTTCAGTGAGAAGACGAACTTCAGATTGAAGCTGAAAGACAGAGAGGATTGTGTGCTACCTCAAAAGGCTGGGACAATATAGTATGGTGCCTCAAGCCAGACACAGATCAGAAAGTTACAGTCTCTTATCTCCACTCCACTGATGACAGAAAGTGGCTCAGCTTCGATTTCTGCATCTGTAAACAGAAGAGAAAAAATAATATTTACCTTGTAGGGCTGGGGAGGATTATAGGGAGATGGTATGTTTTAAGTACCTAGTATGACATCTTGCCAATGATAAGTTCTCAAAAACTCAGTTGTAATTGAAATAGGATGCTTTTTAAAATCTCTCAACATTAAGTATGATTTAAGCAAGTGGAAGAATAAGAAAACACTTTTTAAAGTATGCTGGGGTTTTATTAATACCCAATAAAAACAAAGTAGTAAATGATAGCAAGTCTGTGTACTGAGTATGTGTGCTGTCCACAATAACATTAGTCATCAGAGTACCTGGTCTTTTAATTGGTACTTCCTTAGTCAACTGAAGCAAAGCAAAGAGGAAAAAAAAGGTGTTTATTTCCCAATCCCTGTATAATGGACTGTCTTGACTGCATTGTTTGAAACACAGCGAAGAAGTTTTGATATTTGTAGAACACATCATGTTTTGAAAGAGTTGGTATATGTATTTTAACTTGAGTGTATCAGGCCAGTAGAATGAAGACATTCCAATTTCCATGTCAAGATGATAACTGGATTATTTAGGTGTCAAAAATACAAGATGTGCATTAAACCACTTTCTGCCTTGGTAAAATGAGATTCTGCATGGGAGATGTATACACACTAGTCCTGTGTAAGTCAAACAAATAAACATTATCTGCACTCAGGCAATAGAGCGGGATAAGCACTTATGAATCAAACACTTGCATTCAAAGAGAGCTGAGTTCACCAAAGCGGACTACCGAGACACAGTCTTTGCATGTGTACTTGAACTGGCATATGTCAGCACGTTCACTGCAGTTTTTACATTAAGAAGAGATCTACTTTGCGGAACAGGCCATCAAGCAGAACCCACGTCACTTTATCACTCTGAGCTTATAACAGAAATACACACACACACACACACACACACACACACACACACACACACCATCCTGGGAGTGTCCTTAAAGCAATTCATGACTGAATATTGAGCCTATACTATGGCCAGGCAGGCCTTGTGCTAGGCTCTGGGGAGCCCACGATGAAGAAGACAGGGAGCTTGTGATCTAGCAATGGAAACAGAGGTTTATGCATATTCCTTCGTGCAGTGTGATTCATGCAGTACCAGATGAAGGGCTTTGGGAGCACAGAAGAGGTAGCATGGAATTCTGCTATGCAGTTGGGGTAGAGCATATGGACAAAGAGGGGAGCATGTTGGTAAGCAAAGTATATTATCCAATTTCTACAACTTAATGCTATTTATATTTCATAATCTATGGATTTCCAACCCCAATACCTGTGGAATTTAAACCCTTGGGTTATCCTGCTAAATGCACCAGCATACTTGCTCTTATTGCCACCAAAAATAACTGTAAGTTATGGTGATGATTGAAATTGGGTAGAAATGAATCGAAAAGGCGCTTTGATGAAACTCTCTACTTCTTTCTTCAAACTGGTTGGCTGTTATATCTAAGTGAGTGGTTATTTTGATGTTAAGTGAAGGGATCTGCAACTAAGAAAATTACCTGGTATCACATACTTGTTGTAACATTAACTAATTTCTCACAACCACTCTGAGAATTTCATTAGCATTGACATGTATTGACAAAGTCTGGCCTTAAATCGTCTCCCTCTCAAAAATAATCACAACTATTAGTATTATTATTTAACGAGTGGGTTCGTATAGATTATCCAATTCAATCCTTCCAACACCCTGGGGTTTATCAAGTACATGAACTATTATAATAGCATACGTACTTGTCATCCATTACCAAATGTTTCCCATCACATCTACTCACCACACTGCCTTCAAGGTATACTTTTCAAAAGACAGATCCATTTATGTCCTCTGTTGCTTAAAAACCTTCTGTGATCTCCAATGTCTAATAGAATAAAACCTAGACAGCCTGACCATTTATAAATTGATACCAAGCTACGTTTCCTGTCTCATGTTCTGCCATTCTTGGTGATGCTCGCCAATCACACCTAACTACTTGCTGTTCTTTGAGCCTGTCTTGCCCTTCTTGGCACCATGCTTTCGGTCATACCGATGTCATTCATCTTTATGTGCCCCGTACATATTGGAGGATTCCTTCCATAAATATAGAGGATATAATTAAGTATCATTATCCTTATTTCACAAAAAAGTGATGTGGTGCTCAAAGAGTTTTGCAAACTTGCCTGCGGATATGAGTCATGAGCAGAAGAGTTAATGCTAGACCCTTAGCCATACTTTATAGTGTCAATTATTCACCACAATGTCTACAGATTTCAGGCTTCCTACGAGTCATTTATAGATTGATTTTTTTTCCATTTAGCACACAATTATGGGTACAATATTAGTTTTCTGGGACTGCCATCACAAACTATCACAGACTAGATGGCTTAAACAGCAGAAATCTATTTCCCTACAGTTCTGGAGGCTAAAAGTCCAAGATCAAGCTATTGGCAGGATTGTTTCTTCTGAGGCTTTCCTGCTTTGCTTGTAGCCATCTTCTCCCACTGTCTTCACATGGTATTCCCTCTGTGTGTGTGTGTCTGTGTCCTAATTTCCTCTTCTTACAAGGACAACATTCAGATTGAATTAGGGCCCACCGTAATGACCTCATTTCAACTTAATTATCTCTCCAGAGGCCCGATCTCCAGAAACAGTCACATTCTGAAGTACGGGAGGTTAGGATTTCAATATATAAAATTGGGGGGGATACGCTTCAGCCCATAAGGGGTACCTGATATGTGCCAAACACCGTCATAAGTGCTAAGCTGGGCAGACTCTGAGGCTGGCTCCACTGATGTTCACAGAGTTGGAAACCCATCACACACTCCCCTTCCCACTGACTCTGGCATTCATGGTAGGGGAGGGGACCTAAGAGAAAACTTCAACACAGTCTCCTAGGACAGTTAATTAGTCACAGGAGATTATTTATTCATCTCATTTCCTCCTTGTCACTGTCAATACCTCCAGTGACTTCGGGGTCTTGTGCTTCAGAGAAGTCAAAAAAAGTGTCATGTGTTAAATGTTGGGATTCCTACATTAAAATGTCTTGTCTAACATTTGGATGACTTAACAGAACAATGCCACAGATGTGCTTACCACCTCAGTACTTACGACTTTCCGTATCAGTTGGGCTCTGGCTGCAAATGGTTAATATTGTAAAACCAGTGCTGTAAGGAAACCTGCCAAAATTTACAGGGCAAACCAGGAGTGCAGCATGAATTCAAAATCCCTTCCCCTGAGTGCCTAAGTCCTTTCTTAATGCTGTGAATCATGGGATAAAGGATTTTAGGTAAAAGCTGGAAAGTTTTCTCTTTGTACAGTCAAAAGCCAAGATTTCTCATGCTTCTCTGAAGGAAATATATCCTGTAAATGATGACAATATCGGTCACAGCCTTAATGCCCACATAAAAGAGCAATTGTGAGACAGACACCTTCCTCCAGTCGTCTCTCTGAGTCCCTCGTGTGTCCCGACCACTTTTAAATCATCATGCCCTTTCTTCTCTACAGCAACAGTGAGCCCAGAAGGACCAAACATCTAAAGCATCTACTCCCAGGGGCTTCTTCTAACTCAACAGGAAAGTTTAAAACTCCTGACAAAGTCTCCTGTCTTTTTCTCCCTTCATGTCCCCTTCAGCATCTTCCTTTTCTAGTTCCCTCTGTGATGTGAAGTATTACAGATTCAGAAACACAGTGTTATATGAATACCGGAGAACTCCAAGACCAAAGATGCTCTGAGAAAACACACAACACACTATCTGAAACAATGGAGCACCAGACAAAGCGTTAAGGTCTGACCTTGTCTAGTTGGGTTCAGAGTGCAAAGATCAGGCACAGGGGGATTTAACCGGGGGAATCCAGGCGTTAATAAATAAGGCCTGTAGTGTTCTAGTAACATCCAGCCATACTCCCTGAATATTACCTTGACCCTTTCATAACTGTTTCCACAGCCTTCTTTTCCTTGGACTTTTTTCATGTGTTCATTACATTTAAACTTTTGTTGAAACATTCTGTTTCTTGGATATCACTACTTTATAAAACATTCTATTTCTAAGTAGACTTTGCCACTTTGAGTTGTTTTAAGAAGTCCTTATCTTTTCCTTTACTCTGCTTTCTGTGTTAGTGAAAGTACACTTCTCCCCTTGTAGAGGAGGCCATGACCCAAGAATTAGGGGATTGGTTATTGGACCTTCTGGTGTCAAGAGAAGGTTGAAAAGTGGGGTGGTGGAGATAAAAGTAGAATTTATAAGCCTGTTGGGGGCTACTGGCAGGACACTAACCTTAACAGGGCAATTGTTTACTTAAGGATTTTAGTATTTTGAAAAGTAATCAGGGGCAGGGAAGGAAAAATAAAATAAGATAAAAACATGGAGGGAGGCAAACCATAAGAGACTCTTAACTACAGAGAACAAACTAAGGGTTTCTGGAATATGTGTGGGGGGATGGGCTAAATGGGTGATGGGCATTAAGAAGGTCATTTGTTGGGATGAGCACTGGGCATTATATGTTAGTGCTGAATCATTAAATTCTACTCCTGAAACCAATACTACACTACATGTTAACTGACAGGAATTTAAATAAAATCTTGGAAGGAAAAAAAAAGTAATCAGGCAGTGGTATAAAACAAGTATTCTGTAAAGGAAAGCTTAATCCAATGTTGAGAGTCATCCCAAAATTCTCTCTCCCTTTCTTTTCCTGAATATGAATCTTTCTAGTGAGAATTGGTAGGAATTGTCACCTAGGCTACAGGCTGTGGGAATTTAGGGGACCCAAGAGGAGGTTAGTCTTGCCCAGTGGCTGGTAGGTCAGAGGCAGGGGCTCCATCAGGAGAAGAGAAGGTGGTTAAAAGGTGGGAAGGCTTGGGGAGGTGGAGAAGGGGCAGTAGGAGACACAGAGGAGCCATCTCTAGGAAGTCCTCCTGCCTAGAGGCTGTCCACATGGGGATTTCTGTAAAGTCTGGGCTCAGAGTTCCTTTATGGTACAAAGAGGTATGTTGGCTTGACCAGGGGGAATATCACTTCCAAAGTTTTACATTCTCTTCCCCCTGGTTCTCCTCTCCTGTGTGGTGTCGTGTCACTGGAAACTTTGACTCATAAACTTCTTTTGACTTCTTTGTGGTTCTAATCCCAGCTGTGCTGCACACCACATATTTGATCTTGGATAAGTCATTTTTACCTCTCAGGGCTCCTGCTTCCTCATTTGTAAAAGTGAGAGGACAATACTTACTTTGCATGTTTGCTGTGAGAATTAAATAGAACAACCACAGGACAGAACCTACCAGTTAGTCGTGGGTGTAGTGGGCACTCAGTGGGTGCTTGGTATTGAGAACAGCGATGGTTTTTCTCTCAGTCCCACCAGTACCCCCTGTGGGGCTGTCCCCTGTACACAGTAGGCACTCTACAAATGTAAAATGAAACAAGCTATAAAGCTACGCTTTTGAGGAACCAACGAGCTCCACGTGTCGGGGTTCTCTGCTCCCTGACACCCTGCTCGCCACTGCCAGAACTCACATACGTGTATCCTTTCCTCTGGCCACTTGAGAGCAGCTGTTTATTTGAACTCAGCTGTGGTTTCATTCTTCTGTGATGCTCCTCTGCCTGGAATGTACTCTTTCTTCGTTACCCAGTCAATTCCACCCCCTTTAAATTTCAGCTCAAATGTTCCTTCGTCTGGGAAGCTATCCCTGTCTCCTCTGTTACCACACCACAAATGACAGACACCCTCTTATTCTAGTCCAGGCCGTTGTCTTTCTGTCCCATTAGCCTGAGGGCACCCTTTGTGCACTGTTGTGTCCCCAGGGCCTAAGCAAGAGAGCAAAGCACAGAAGGCACCCAGTAAAGGGTTTGGTAACCAAAGACAGGGCTAAATGGATGAACATGACAACGTGGCTCTTTAGCAGCAACAGAGTTTGAGTCACAAGCTGAACCATCTTTCAGTTGATGGGGCCATGACCACAGCCTGCTGACCTCCAGGGCCTAAAGTCTGTGGCCAGAGGAAAGTGGAAAAGGATTCTGGAAAAGAACTTCTCCTCTTCTCACAAACAGGCATCATGACAGAGCTACTGAGAAAAAAGAAATGGTCAACATCTTGCAAAGGGAAGAAAATAAGAAAGATCATCTCAATTCTGCCCAGTACCACCTCCCTTAGCATCGTTGTGGGAATAATGGATGTGGCACTGGGAGAGCCGATGAATAGGTCCTGAAGGAAGGTACCAGCCTGGCTATGGGTCTGCAAGTCCCTGGCTTTTGAGAACTACCCGGGACATACCCTGCTTTCAGAACCACTGCAGATAGAATGGGACTATTATGATAATCAATTAATAATCAATTAATTTAGTAATCTTCCCTTGTAGAAAACCTGCTGAAACAATGATGAATCACGCAGACTCAACCAGACCCGAAAGATTACAGAGGGGGAGAAGTAGCTTTGCAGTTTAAACACACGCATGCATGAAAAGAAAAGAAAAGAAAAGAAAAGAAAAGAAAAGAAAAGAAAAGAAAAAAGAAAAGAAAAGAGAAAAAAACTTAGAAATCAAATCCCCTAGTGTGGCTGTCTCTGGAAAATGAATTCCACAGGCACTGACTCCAAGATGTTTTATCGAATGTGCTTTAGACTTGTAGGTGATGCATTGTCCCTCAGAGTCATTAAAAGGAACCCAGATAGCTTAGCTTCCAAGAAGTGCAGACTGTCCACACTTGTACTTGCACACAATATATGGTTATTGTTAGATGTGCACATCCCCACATGCTGCCTGGATGGGGGTCTCTTTGTCCTTTATTCAGATGTGGGCTAAGGATGCTTTCAGCACAGCAAGATGACAGCCATGCCTCCCCACTCAGAGCAGCCCCACAGCCCAAGCGTGAGACAGAAGTGAAAAGTTCCTTTGTTCCTAATGCAATGCTCATCTTTTGTCATACAGGCCCCCAAAGCTAAGAGACATGCAGACCATTTTAAAATAATTTTGATAATTTCTGGAAAACGCAATCTCTACTAATTTCTTGGTAAGTGATGCTGTTTGGAGAGCTTTATAATCCATTGTTGTGGACACCATACACTGAAGGCATTTAGGAAAAAATTATCCATGTGGGTTTGTGTTTCATTGAAAACAGAATGGTCATTATCTGGAGTCCAGATGACAGCTCCCTTTGTGACACTGCTTTGGGGGTCCAACAAAAACCCTGCCCTTTCTACAAAAGACACTGGCCGAGAAATGCTCAAGGGAACGCTGCACTGAGACTGCTTGGGCTCCAGGGAGGCAGCCTCGGGCATTCTGTGCTCAGGATGCTGAACCCCAGAGCAGCATCTCACTTCATTTTTTGGCAGCGAAGGCAGTGAACATTGATAATTGAAGATTTGCCCGAACGGAAGCCAACAGGGTGGCAAAACATTGATCCCACTGAAGCCCCGGCCCCCAGGGAGGGCCTGATTACATCTTAATGTTTTTCTAATGTGACTTAGCATCGCAGCAGTAGACATTTCTTTACAGAGAAACTGTACAAGACGTTGAACATCCTGGGCAGGCAGGGCGATTTGTATGTCCTGGAACCTTGGCTTCTCCTGGAACATCTGAAGAGGAAGCCAATATTTGAAGACTCAGTGACACTTTTTGAGTAGAACTCTTGCACTGTGAACACTTACCCTCTTTTCCAGATTACCGTGTCTGTCCGCTGGAATGGGCGGTGTGGGCGATTGCGTTCGGAAATGATGCCAGGAGTGGTCTTTTCCATTCCTCTTCTGAACAATTGCAAAGTAAATAATCTTCACCTTTTACTCCAAAGACTTTTGTTTTCTCATTCGTGACATACCAATTAAATCAGTGGAAGTTAATACATCTTTACATAAAAGCACATTTTAAGGATTTATTTTAAGCATGAGATTATCATCATTATGATTTCCTTTCACCACCCATTTCTGGTGATACTTAACCCAGCTCTATGGGAGGGACCAGCAGATGTCACTGTAGCTCTGTTCATTCATCTTTTCTCTTGACGGGATTCTAGTTCTATCCTTCTGGGCTCAGCCGATCACATTTCTTATTTAATCGAAGCATAATGCATCATAACATTTGTAATTCATGTTGTTGTTATTCTTTCATTGTGTGCGAAATTGGATATGTATCTTTGCAAACAGAGATGCAAGCTAAAAAGTAGCCCAGACACCCCCAGTGAGGTGTGGAAATCAAGGGCCCTGCTGGAGAGCCATGATAAGACACAGGGACAAAAGAGCAGTGAGGGGCATCTGCACACTGACTCTTCATTCTGATGGACAATCTCAGGATTAAAGACAGACACATGCCCTCCATTCCTATGGAGGGCTTTCAGGGAGCATCAGCCAGGGGACAGTGCTAGGTATGAGGGTAGATCCCCTATCAGGAGGGCAAGAGACTACTCAGTAGAGGAGGAGGGCAGGAGTGTTAGGCCGTGGTGAGTCTTAAGGGATGAAGTCTCGAGGGTAAAGCATTCTCTGCATTAAAAAAAAAAAAAATCATTGCACTCTTGGATGGAAAGAAAGACCCACGCGTTAACTTCAGGGTTTTGGTTCAGCAGAAGGTGTGATGTGGTTTCTGGGAAGTTTGGTGTTTGAGAGTGAGACGTTGGCCGCTAAAAATAAAGAGAATAGGACCATCTCCCTGCCTGTGCCCTCCACACTGACAGAAAGAAAGTCAATGTCAAATCGAAAAATCAAAAAGGGCTACTTTTTAGAAATATTCACATCAATCTTTTGAGGAATAGGAAACTTTGTCATACTTATTTGTGGCAACTTAAGCAAAGAACACGGATGAACAATTATATGTCATTCAGTCACAGAGACTGGTCTTATGCAAAGATCACCCAGGAGTGAATAAATGAAGCCCCACAGCTTGTGAACAAAGCCATGCTAATGGAATGACCTATCTTTAACAGCAGTTATTATATCCCCTCTATGGGCCAAATCATTCAGCACCCCACCGCGAGCAAAAGATGGAATTTTATGGATTAGCCTCCTTTCTAGATGGACACACTCAGTGGAAAGGCTGTGTCTGGGATGAAGTCTTCATGTTCAGCCCTCCCGCCAATTGGCACTCCTCACACATACACATAGCTGCTGAGTAAAATGTTGGATTCCCCAATAATACAGCCAGTCTTAGTTCTCCTCTACAATTTGCTATTTCGACTCATTTCTTATCCAAAAGTTCAAGTCAAAGTCATCTGTAGAAAATCAGATTCTCAATTAAGCATTTTTACTTCCCTTTCTCTCCTTTTCCTCTGTCTTTGTAGTAGCCAGCCTTCAAAATGGCTCCCAACTATTTGTTATTCAGACCTTTGTGTAATCTCCTCTTATGTTGTATTAGGGTTGGTCTATGTGACCAATCAAATATGGTGGAAATGAAGGTGTGTAATTTCTGAGAGTAGATGGTAAAAGACATTGTGGCTTTCATCTTCCTTCCTCTTGTCTCACTCGGTCTGGGGGAAGTCAGCCGCCATGTTATGAGGACACTCAGGTAGCTTGTGAGAGACCCATATAGAGAGAACTGAAGCCTCCTGCCAGGAGCCATCACCAACTTGTCAGCAAGGTGAGTGAGCCACATTGGAAGCAGCTCCTCCAGTCTTAATTAAGCCTTCAGAAGACCACCCTGATGGCAACTTCATGGGACGTTTAGCTGACTTTCACCCAAGCTTCTGACCCACTGAAACTATGAGAGTTTATAAATATTTTTAGTTGTTTTAGAGAGCCAGGTGCATAGGATATAAAACTTAAGGAGAAACTCACTTGGGGTCATGTAAGTACAGTGTCACTGGCCACACCCTTGTCTTGGACCCATCGTTTTAAGTCATTTAATCTTGGAAAAATTTGTTACTAAGCTATAGATAAGTGATATATTCTTCTTTCTACCCCCCCTCCCCCTTTTTTTGCTCCTTTGTGGGAATGCATTCAGTGAAGTTCATTCTGGCCTCGTAGACGTTCGTCACTTATTTCTTTTTAGGCTTCCTGTTACCAGAAAGTGTGCTATAACTAACCTCTTAGAGATACTTCTTTTTGATTTAGAGTTCAATATTGTAGTCCTTTATGCCATTCAATTAATTTAGAAAACAAAAGAGCCACAACGATCACACATTCGTTGTTTCGAGAATTGATACATGATAATGGCATCTTTATCAGATGCTATAATATCAAGATGATATTAAAACCTCTCTCTTACCACAGGTTGTAATAATAGAGAACATTTTTCATGATGTGAAGCAATGGGTTTGTGGTTTAGAACGCAGCCTGTAGTCATGGTCGTTTGGGGGGAGGGAGATGAAGTAATAGCTAAGGTTAATGTAAGTCAATAAGAACTACAGGCTTTTCAGTAAAGATGTGGTGACCAAATACAAAGGCTTTAGTGACAGGATGAAGGACAAATATCTACTTCAAAACTGTATAGCAGCTAATTTTGAGCACTTCTTGAACAGAGATTGATAGATACTGCTGAGTGACTTTAAACTTTTCTGGCCACTTCCAGAATGTATCAATGTACTCAACAATGCCAGCAACCACAAGACACCTTCTCAGCCCATTTTTTTCTAACTTTATAAGATTCATGGGAATATAGAATTTTAAATAAAATACAGGCCATTTATTTTATTCTTTTGCCCCTTGGCAAGTTTGAATTTCTCTGTTTTTGTTGTTGTTGTTAAGATTATACTTTCACAAACCAAATAGAGTTCAGGAGTCCTTTAAAAAAATTTTTTTAATGTTTATTTATTTTTGAGAGAGGCAGAGACAGAGAGCGAATGGGGGAGGAGTAGAGAGAGAGGGAGACACAGAATCCAAAGCAGCTCCAGGCTCTGAGCTGTCAGCACAGAGCCCGATGCGGGGCTCGAACTCATGAACCGCAAGATCATGACCTGAGCTGAAGTTGGACGCTTAACTGACTGAGCCACCCAGGTGCCCCTCAGAAGTCCCTTTAGATACACTTACACCACTAAGGCATTGCGGAATATAGCTAAAATCGTATTCATACCAATGATTACTTATACCATGTAGAGCATAAAAATATTTTTAAGTTAAATGTTTCTTGGATATGTTAAGAGTTGATGAAAATAAAATTAAGAGGACCAGCATGTTCCTTCTCTACTTCAAGCACTTAGTACTCCTAGTGTATTATCAATTCTTAAGACAAAGGAAACTCCTAGCATATAATGAATTTGATAGTAATAAAACAACCACAACAACAAGAAAGTAGAGGAGGAAAAGAGAAGGAAGAAGAAAAGGAGGAAAGGAGGGGAGGAGGAGGAAGAGGAGGAAGGAGAAAGGGAAGGGGAGGAGGAAGAGGAGGAGGAAGATAAAGAAGAAGGATAAAGACAAGGACAAAAGGACAAGGACAAGGAGGGGAAGGGAAAGCAGCAGCAGCAGCTAACATCTATTCAGCACCAACCAGCCAAACACTGTTTTAAGTGCTCTTTGTATGTATTAACTTATTTGTCACGAAAACTCCAGTAAAAAATCCTGTTGCTAGGGACACAATACAAGAGAGACTGAGATACATAAGTTGAGTAATCAGAGATCGCATGGCCAGTAAGTGGCCCATTCAGGAAGGTTACCAATTTTTGACGCTATCAATAAGTTAGTCTCCTTAGATGTCTTGTTAATGTCCCTCAGTACTATTGTTGAGGTCTTTGAGCATAGTTACTTCTTGAAGTGATGCCTTATTCAGCACAACTCAAGGGCCCGAGAAGCCTTTGCTCTAAGCAAAAAGGCCAGAGTGGGGAGATGCAGAAGGACCTTCGCACACTATGGGCAGAAGAAAAGGAGCCCACGTTAAAAATATGTTGACAATAGCTTCAACCAACATGGGACGGATTAGAGAATTTGGTACTTAGCATCCACAAAAACATCGATTCGTTTTCAGAGATACTTTTGATGGAGAAAGGGACACAGTCAGTGAGTTTTACACCTATAGCTACAGCCATCAGTCACAGAGTCTTTGCGGGTGACAAAGAGCATGGGGAGGAGGCCATTCTTTAAGCCTCTCTATGTACTTGAATGACTTCTTCAGTGTCAGTACTTCCACGAATAGAGTGTAAGCTCCTTGAAGGAAAGGAGCATCTAATCTTTGATGCCAAACACAGTATCTAGCATGCAACAACCATTTAAATAGATTGACCTGATATTTGAGTAGGAAGAATGTTTACATACTCACAGCCAATGAACTGCAATGGATACAAGTAGTAATATAATCTTTTGACCCCTAGGCTTTGGTGCCAGAAAGGCCTGAATTCAAGTCCAGGCTCTGCCACTTTCTGGCTATATGATTAGAGAAATGACTTAATCATTTCAAGCCTCACCTTTGTTACTTTTACAAAGAGAGTAATTGCAATATGTAGTTCATGGAGATATGTTGAAGATGCAATTATGAGGTAAGAGTTGAGAATGTAACTTAGAAACAGATGGTTTGGGTTTGAATTCTTGGTCAGCCTCGAACTTAGATATATAACCCTAGGTGAATAGTTTAACCTAGCTGTGCCTCAGTTTTCTCATCTATACAATGTGATAATAATAGTACTTACCTCATGTGGTTTTTGTGAGGGATAAGATGTTAATACATATAAAATGCTTACAACAGTATTTGGTAAAAAGCAAGTTCACTGCTATAGTTAAATCACAGAATGCTTTTAAAGCTCATGGCACAGTGGCTGGCAGGCTAGAAATGCTCAAAAAATGGTTGTTATTGTGTATTTTACAGGTAATTGTCAATATTAGATGGAAGGAGGCGATGTCTAATGTGAAATGTGAATGAACTGTAAATTGCTACATTGTTGCACCTTTAGTAATGCTATTGTGTATTTCCTGTGAGTGACACTTTAAATTAAACTGTTAGCTCATTAAGTGGCTGTTTCCTGGGATTTTTGAGTCTCTTTTAACATCCAATAGCTCTTCTGGCTAATGTCACATGTTGATTTGTTAGCACTGATCATTTAGTGATGATCAGTGTTGAACCTTAGCCATGGTACAAATATCCTCTGTGTTTTATGGGCTATATATTTGGAACTTTAGCAATACTTATCTGGGGGACTCTTCCTTAAAGGCACACATTCTGATTTTATTGTGCCCATTTTTCTCAAATGCAATTTTTTCCTACAGAGCCAATGCTGGCAGAGGTATTACAGAATCAGAATGGCGGCAGACCTTTAGACCCCACCAAGGAGCCTGTGGGGCCAGAATTTTGTCTCTCCTTCTGTCTTTTGTAGGCAGAAGCCATTTACCAGGTCCTTGTTCTCAAAGGACTAACTGGGCCAGGACTTGTTCTCAAATTCAGACTCTCCTTTTCACTCTCATTTTCTTTCGGAACGACTCACCCCTGGTTGCTTGTCAGGTGCAGGCTTTTGGCAACCTGGAGACAGGCTCAGTGGAAGCTCATGTTCCCGACCATGGCATAGCCATTGACAGGAAGGGCTGGCATGTATCACTTCTTCACGGCCAACCAGGTGATTGCTTCCCCAAAGGTGGGAGCAGGTGCTTCTCCTATGTCTCCACTGTGCCTCTTTTCCTCCAGTCAGGCTGTTTGGTGGGTTGCCCTTTGGTACAATCCACTTAGACAGTGCCTGGCAGGCATTTCATGCCACTCTGGGGCACCTACGAGAGCTGGTCTTTGCATAGTGGAACAGATTGCCAATTGTGCCGGTCTCTTGGCCTGCACAAATCTTTCCCTCAAGTTAGCCCACATTTATAGAAAGTCCGTCAGTAGAGAATTTTAAAAAATACATTAAAGAATGATGCTCAGAAATACAACTTCTTTTGGGAGGGGAAATATTTTAACATACATTTATTTATTTATTTATTTATTTATTTTTGAGGGAAAGAGAGAGAGAGTATGAGTGAGTGGGGAAGAGGCAGAGAGAGAGGAGGAGACAGAGGATCTGAAGCAGGCTCTGTGTTGTGAGCGCGGAGACTAATGTGGGGCTCAAACTCACGAACCATGAGATCATGACCTGAGCCAAAATCAAGAGTTGGTTGCTTAACCAACTGAGCCACCCTGGCGCCCCGGGAGGGGAAATATTTTGAAAGTCATTGCCAATCATGGAAAACTACATGTGAACTAACTTATCAGGGCTGAGTGTGGCCCTGCATCAGACTGCCAGGATTTGGCCCTTCCTACCTATGTATCCACCAAGGAAATGTCTGAGGGGACACAGGCTCCGGGAAGTACGGTGGCCTTGTGTTGAGGTGTCATCATTCTGCAGATGCTCAGAGCAAATTTCGTCTGAGACCACAAGGCAGGGTCCTGTCTCCCATCTTAGACTGGCTTCTTCAGTGAGGGACATCATGGAAGAGGAAACACATGTTTGCCTTGTGCCAAGTAGGGTCAGAGGAGAGGGTTTATTTGATGAGCTTACCCTCAAGAAGATGAAAACAGGAAGGGTTTGGGATCCATAGCTTGTAAGAATTTTGTAAAGTTCTGAGACTTTTATGATGTCCCCACGTAGGCATGCTTTGATCACCCTGACAGCTTCTACTGAGTGATTTTTAGAAGAGCTTTTGGAATGAAGGGGGTCTTGCGCTTGTGTTCAGATTTGCAAGGAAGCAGGGACGCTCCTGGGAAGACTTCTCCTACACTGCCACTTGGTTGTGTGGTGTGTAGCTCCAACGGGCAAAACACGGTGGCAGCGGTGGGGCAAAGCATGGCAGTAGTGGTAGAGCAAAGCAGAAGGCTTGTAGAGAGGGTAGAGGCTCATGTTCCATTGGAAGAAAGGTGAGTAGAGAGCAGGCCCTGCCCACAGGGTATCTGGCATCCCTACTGCCTCTTGTTCCTTCCTTCTACTCTGTGTTAGTGTGGAATAACACACTATCCCAAGGACCAAGCTATCTTAGCTATCTGAGAGGCAACTTTGCCCTTCTCTTCAGGGAAATTCAGTTGACATAAGAGAAATACACACACACACACACACACACACACACATTTGTTTATTAAAAATATATGTCATGGACTTCAGCCATTCTTTCCCAGGGATAATTGCAATTTCAAAGATTACCAGCTAAGAAGCAATGCTTCGCTCCTAGGACTAGCACTGGCTGGAGACATTTCAGGCATCAGTTAAAGGCCTCAGGGAAACTATTTTATCTGTAGAGGAATTGCAAAGGAAGAAGGGGAAAGATGAGTTGATTTGGTGAATCCACTCTCCAGAAGTCAAAACTTGGGCCAATACAAAGCTGTTGTGTTGAGTTTATCCCCAATGCCAGTTGATGTATGTTGTTACAGTGACCTTCTTAGGACCCTCCAAATAGTACCACAGAGGCTCCTTTCTCTTTTATCTGTAAGGCCAGCCTTGTGTGAAGCCGGGCTGACCATGAAAAACTAAACATCCTTGTCAGATAGTAAATTCCACTAAAGTAGGAACTATACCCATCCTTGAGCATAAATTCTGAATGTTTAGTTCAGAACTCTGTACCTCACGGTCACTTAATAAATATTTGCTGACTTGTTGACACACTGCTCAGAAAAGATATGTCTGTGAAAATAAGCATGCACAGCATTTATCTGTGAGACCTTGGGCCAATTCTCTAGGCTTTTGGATGACTGTTTCCTCATCTGTAAAAAACACAGTGATAACATTTATTGGGTGCTAACCCTGTACCAGGCATTGAGCTAAGCACTTTACAGTCATGATCTCACTGAGTCCTTGAAACATATCTACCAAGTATGAGCTACTATAATTTTACAGATGAGAAAACTGGCAAAAAGAAGCCTCGGGTCTCTGAGTGGTTAAGGGGCAGAGTGACAACTTGGACAGTAGTCTGGTTCCAGAGGCCACAGTTTACTCACTACCCGTAATGGAAATAATGAAGATGCCTGTCACTTATTCATTTATGCACTTACCCAACATATCTCTGGAGAGTGTCCTCTGCTCCAGGCCCCTGGAGCTGTGGTGTGAATTTAGTGGGAGAAGACGAGCAGAAGCTGTCGCATTAGGAATGTTTTTGCCTGCCAATAACAGAGTATACAACTAACAGCGGCTTGCAGGCCGTCGCAGGCCGTCGGCTCTCTGGGAGTGGTGATTCTGCCGGGCCTCCTTGGCCTTAACCATCCTTAGAATCTTTGGTTGAAAGGGCTGTGCTTTCTCAGCTTCCACGTGAGCTTTGATTCTTTCTCACATCCATGCAGGCCACCCAGGCAAGGCCCTTGTCTGCTCCCCACCTCCCCATGCACAATGCCTCCTCTTGGGTGGGGAACCCAGATGCCCTTTGAGTGGTGAGAGTAGAGAAGTCTTGGCTCTTCCTATAATAAAACTTCATTTCCTGTAATGCCTGTAGCCCATTTCTGTGAAACCAGGCCACGAGTAACTAACTAGAGGAATGATGATTTGAGATTTAAAAAATTACTTTTGGTGGAACCCCCTGATGGTTTTCTTCATTATTTAAAATTAACTTTTTTTTTTCCAGATGAGCAATTGAAATGGGGACTGTGACAATTAAATGTTTGGCTACTGCCACTTATGAGGGTCTATGTTTTTCACTCATTACTGGGTCTATTTTTTTTTTTTCTCTGATCGGGGGTATCCTGAAATGAGGTTAAAATGTCTTGTATCCCCACACTTTCTGCTACATTTTTATTGCCAATGATAATGCTCTCACTGAGGCCCCCATCACCTCGTGGACATGGCAATAGCTTCCCAACTAGTCTCTCCTCCTCCGATCCCTCTGGTCTTTCTGTTCCCTACCACCAAATTAATCTTTCTAAAATACTACTTACATCATGTCATTGCTCTGCTCATGAAACTGTGGGGCTCCTGTCTACCTCATGAAGAATCTCCAGTATGTTCAGCTGGGTACTCTGCTCCTCTGCTCTCAGGCCCCAGGTGTCCCTCTTTCCCCCTTCATTCCCCAGTGAGCACTCGTGTTCCCCTGTGAAGCAGCTCCTTGTACGTCCTACCTCCACCCTACTCTTTACCTGGAGTTCTCCACTCTGTCTCTCTAGCTCCTCCTATTCAACCCATTGTCAAAGGCTCTCTCCAACCATGTAGATTCCTCTGGCCATGGTTGCCTTCCTCAGCAATCTCTCCTCCCTACTTCTGTCATCCTTATTACCCTGAGACATTTTCACATCTTGTGACGATTGAGCAGATGCAAGATGAGCTTATTCCCTATGGCTCCAGGACTTGACTCTACCATTCTACCTATTTATTGCCCTTCAGTAGAATTGATGATGCTTCATATAGTGTAAGGAACAACTTGAGGGATGGGTTTGAGTCAGACATACTTACGGTAGACATTGTTAATTGTCCTTCCAATGTCTCCCTTCTTCCTTACTGATGAGATCTCTATTTTAATAGAGCACACAGTAATGTGCCCAGCCGTGGTGGTTTAATCTTAAATATAAGCAAATCAGGACACACACTGCTCAGCTTTCATTACAGCCAGGAGTGGCTACGTGATACTGTATTGCCGAGCACGCTAGACATTTTTGAGAAGTGTTTTGTATCCCCATAAAAAGCACAATGTTGGAAGAGCAAGCTCAGTGATATTGAACCTTTCACTTGTTCTTGTCTTTTTTTTTTTTTTTTTTTTTTAAATTTTTTTTTCAACGTTTTTAATTTATTTTTGGGACAGAGAGAGACAGAGCATGAACGGGGGAGGGGCAGAGAGAGAGGGAGACACAGAATCGGAAACAGGCTCCAGGCTCCGAGCCATCAGCCCAGAGCCTGACGCAGGGCTCGAACTCACGGACCGCGAGATCGTGACCCGGCTGAAGTCGGACGCTTAACCGACTGCGCCACCCAGGCGCCCCTTTTTTATTTTTATTTTTTTTTAATTTATTTATTTATTTATTTATTTATTATTTATTTTTTTTTCACTTGTTCTTGTCTTAAATACCATTAAGATGTATGAGACCCGGGGCGCCTGGGTGGCTCAGTCGGTTGAGCGTCCCACTTCAGCTCAGGTCACGATCTCACCGGACCGTGAGTTCGAGCCCCGCGTCAGGCTCTGGGCTGATGGCTCAGAGCCTGGAGCCTGCTTCCAGTTTGTGTCTCCCTCTCTCTCTGCCCCTCCCCCGTTCATGCTCTGTCTCTCTCTGTCCCAAAAATAAATAAACGTTGAAAAAAAAAAAAGATGTATGAGACCCATATCAACCACTTTGCCATCATGAGACCACAAGCTTGAGAAGGAAAAGTCAGCATACTGAATATAGTAAACAGAAGGACAAGAAGAGCCTGGCTGCTTTGTGTCTTTGTTGAATCAGTATGTCAACATGCAACTACCTCACCACTTCCTGTACATGAGATAATCAAATGTCCGTAATACTTAAGCCACTGCTAATTGGATATTCTATTTCTTGCAGCTGAAATCATTCCTAATGTATTCAAAAATGCACAAATTTAATCAAATGCTTTGAACTAGTAACAGATATCATGATATTTCATGAAAAAGGAAATTGGGGGCGTCTGGGTGGCTCAGTTGGTTGAGCGTCCAACTCTTGATTTTGGCTCAGATCATGATCCCAGGGTCATGGGACTGAGCCCCACATCAGGCTCTGTGCTGAGCATGGAACCTGCTTGAGATTCTCTCTCTTCCCCCTGCCACTTTCCTCCACTCATTCTCTCTCTCTAAAATAAATTAAAAATTAAAAAAATAAATAAAAGGAAATCTGCAGGAAATTAGTATCATGTGCATATGCATCTAGTTGTAAGTATTTGTAAGGGAACTTTCTTCAATGACAAAATTTAAAGTGTTAATTCATAGCCATAACAATCAATTAAATAATATGACATTTGAGGAAGGAAAAACAAAGGAAATAGTAGAAAGAGTGCATTCATCCCACTAACGGGAAAAAACATACTCTGGCTCACTTTCTATAACAACCAAATTTTTAGCTATGAATAAGGTCCCCCTAGTATTTATCTCCATTATTTTGTCTTCACATTTCCTTGAGAAAGCTTATTCCGAAGCAGCATTCCTGGCCTTCTTTCCCCCTTACTCATTCCTTTCCATGAAAATAGTGAGTTACTTTATAAGTAAGTTTGGGAGAAGGTTCCAGGCATACTCCAGCCAGCCTCTCCCTGGCTTTTTAGTCTCTGGAGCAGCTTGACCTCTGGATGTAAATACCTCTGTTAATCCATGCAGTAAGCTTCACGGGTCTTGATCTGCCCCTGCATAGGTGATGCCAGCAGTTTGAACGGACAAGTTCAAATCCAAGGGGATATATTAGGAAACTCAATTGTGGCCATTAGTTGAACATAGCTCTCCAGTTCAGATTTATTAGTAATTAAGTTGATATTTTGATATCCATCAGTCTCTCTCTTGTGTCTACTTCTTAACTGGTTTCAAATATCGGAAGGGGAAAGAGTTTATTGTTAATTGGTGACCTGAAATGCTGACTTAGAGTCCCCGGTATGGAATTCTTCTGGGATGTTTCTTATTTGAGTGTCAGAAAATCCAATCTTCTCATTTTGGGAATAATAATAACAATGTTTTATCTGATCAGTCATTTATTTATTAATTTATTCGGTGAATAATTATTGAGTATAATCTATGCTATAAACGCACTGAATATACAGTAGTCAGCAAAAATAAACATGACTCATATAATAAAAAATCAGATATAAAATTAGATTATTCTGAGTGCTGCTAAAGAGAGGGACAGAAGGTCACCTTCCATAAAACTGATAAGAAGGATTTGATTTAATTGCAGAGATCATCAAAGGCTTCTCTGAGGAAGCAATACTTAATCAGAGGAATGAATTGGTATTAACTAGCTGAAGGGGGAAAGAGAGAATGTTCTGGGCACATGCAAGGGCCCTGTGACAGGAAGGAACATGGCAAGTACAAGGGAATTAAGGGTCCAGAGCAAGTTGAGGAGAAGGAAATAAAGTGATATTTTAGATGAAGTTAGAGAGGGTAGGGGTAGGTAGGGGTCCCAAGTTATGCAGAGCCTTGAAAGCCATGTTAAATATGGAGTTTGGTCTTTACCTTAAGAATCATGTTCTAACTCCCCAGGTCCTTGAGACTGCCGAAATCCCTGCCCTGCTTCTCGGTCTCTCAGCTGGGCTCAGACCTTACAGTACATCAGGGTCAGTGAGAGGGCTTGTTGCAGAAGATTTCTGAGTCTTACCTCAGAGTTTCAGACTCAGCAGATCTGGGGTGAAGACTGATGATCTGTCGTTGTAAGAAGTTCGCCCGTGCCACTGGCTCCTCAGTGCCCACAGTTTGAGAACCGCCGTTCTAGGGGAAAGGCAGCCTTAAGTGGGCTTCCTTGCTCTCTGGGATGTTGGCAGCATGATCTCTCACTGCCTTGGTAACTCCCTGATGTCCTTAAACTGATGTTCCTTTCCATGTGTTTCATATGGCCAGAGACAGCGTTGTTCTGAACCACCTACTGTGCTGTTGCCAGAAGAAAAACTTCCCGACTAACACTGATGGCTAATACTGAGAAAGTGTTGTGTGTCACACTGTGGTTGGCCTGGCTGCTGATGGTACAACTCTAGGGGGCATCACTCACGTCGCATTTTATATGATCTGCACAATACTGGTTGGGATGTGCAGTGCCCAGCGTAGCCAAGTACTGTGCACTAAACTCTATGTGTTACTTCATTTATTTCACAAACTTTTCATCATTCCTATTTGCAGATGAAAAAATTGACACTTTGAACAAATTGCTTTCCCTAGGTCCCAGGGTTTGTCGATGGCAAAAACTATTTCTTGACACACGGAAAACAAAGTGCATTAAGCCTTTGAACTTCCCACTTTCCTTATCTGTAAAATGGACACAATCGTGTTTGTTCTCCACGTCAGAGCTGGGTAGAGTGAATTAATGAAGCAGTGGGCTGAAACTCTTGAGAGTTTGGGGAATAAGAGAATTAACTTTCATTATCACGATTCTGTTCGAGAAAGTGATTTTATTACGAAGGAATAAACACCCCCAGTTGTTAAGCAAGCAAATGAAGACAACCAACGAAGCAGAGCGAAGGCCAAGGCAGGTGTTTCAAATAGCACTGCAGAGTGATGGTAAGAGGCAGCCACTTTTCAAATGGCACCCTGCTTTAAAAAGCAACAGCTTTACCCACTGAGGCGTGCAAGACCAAGTTTCCCCTCCCCAGTTTTCCTCTTTCCCTTAAGGACAGCAGGTGTTCAACTCATTCCTTCTTTCGTGTCTTCTCCTTCCTCAGTGACTAACTACAAAGTGCTAATCTAAAAAGGAAGGATTTTGAAAGCACCTAGATCCTTCAGGCATTATTATGGCAACAGAACACCCTTTGCTTGGAGGTCATGGGTTCAAATCTTGGCTGGGTCAGCAGTGACCACGCGTCTAATGACTGGCCATCTGTTGGCTGTTTCACGGTCCACGTAAGATAAATTGATGGCCTCAGCTCACCCACCAGGACACATCAGAACGGGCACTGGCAGACACTGGTTGGCACTTGGCACAGAGGCCATGACCTCAATTGGAAGCTGTAGCCCTCTGAGGTTACTTCCTAAAGAATGTGCTCATGTGGCAAAGGAGAAAGGGCATGAGTTGCTGGGAAAGAGAGAAATAAGCATGTCGTATCCTTCCACCTTCTTGATTACAAAGAAGATGCTTCTCTTCAGACCTAGGGAAGGGGTTAACGTCCTGGTTTGTCAAGAACCCTGTCCAGCAGAGGAGAGCAGACAATTGCCGCAGTAAATGGTGCGGGTGATGTTGTCCAGAGGAACGTTGCTCTTGCCCTCTTGACTAAAAAGAGGAGCCAGACTGGAGAACACATGTGAAGGGGATAGGACCGGGAAGAATGGGGGGAAGCTCTAGAAGGGTAGAGACCTCCATTTCTTCTTTGCACATGTAAACAATCACGTGAGCATCTGGGGCCCAGAGAAGCAAGCAGTAGTATGTCCTGCTCTTCTCTGTTGCCTGATTGTCTCCCAGCCGGATCCATGCTCCCTGCGGCCAGGTCAGGTCTTCGTCCACTGCTCTTGTTGTCTCCCATGGGGTCAATGTCAAGGACCGGTGTGGACCCTGATGCCCCCACCTGCCAGTAAGGGGCACTCCTGAGTGCCATCTCTGGGTCTAGGCACTTCCAGACTAGGTTTGGCTCAGGAAACACAGCAAAAGAGGGCGGCTGAGTTTTAAGCTTCACTTTTTGTGTTCATTTACTACATTTTCCCTATTACCAAAGTCTTTGCCTGAATCCAAGGGCAGTGTACTAATTACCAAGTCCTTTCCTGACTTGTCTGAGCCCATGGATCTTTATCACACCGTCAATAGAATCGCATATGGTGGGATCCGAGTTTCAGTGGGTCAATATGTGAACAAAGTTGAGGAGGTAGTAGCAAAGAACATGGACTATTCTGTCCAGCAGTCTGGTGTTGGAAGAGAAAGACGGGGTCATGGGGGAAGGGAAGGAGTTGGCGGGGAGTTTTGTTAGAGTGAGGGAGGAATCATGCATGCATTTTCAGTTTGAGAGATGGAGAGAGGGAGAATAAAAATGCATGAGACAGAAGGGGAAATAGTTTTTAGCCAGGCGCCAAAGGTGGGTAGGAAGGAAAGGAATTGGCTGCATAGGAGGCGAAGGAATTCCTGAAGATGAGGGTTGAGGGAAGAAAGGGGGCTATTATGGATACACTTCAGACGTGAATGGGGAAGCCCTGGGCTCTTCATCAACGACGTGCTCTATTTTCTTTGCACAGTAGAAGACACTTCACTGAGAGGTGACTGCGAACCGGAGGGATGTGCCAAAGATGTGGGGAAAGGGAAAGGAGGCCACAGGGGGATAGACGTGGTGGGCTGCTGATCGGGCTGGGGTCAGATGGATTTGCACCCTCTATCTGTATATTAGTATCATCTTTAAAACCATCCACCATGGCTTGGCTTTCAGTCATGCAGTGGGGATCATGGCTCTATATTTCATAAAGAAGTTTGACATAAGCATTGGAGAGAAAGCAGACATTAGAGAATTCTGCCCTGTATATACGTGGAACGGGGGAAAAAGACCAAATGAGGTTGTCGAAAAGTTGTCAAAGAACTTTACCAAAAAAAAAAACAAACAAACAAAAAAACAAAACACCACCACCAACAAGAAACTTTTCTCTGATTTAAGTCAAACAGCATGGAAAATAATAATATGGCGTTCTAGCTCCATTCTCTCTGTTGGGGGTGATGCTTGAAGAAAAAGAAGAAGTGTGTTCTGTGGTTAGTCATATTTTAATTGGTCACAATGTGAGGCAAAAGTTCAAAACTAAATGCTGGAAATCTCTCCCCTCTGGAACATTCAATTAAAATCTGTGGGGGGAAAGCCTCAAAATGACAGCCAGAGAATGACAACAACAGCAGCAAAAGTCCCAGTTAGCCTGGACCTGAGACAGGCAGATGACTGGAAATGAGTGTGTGTGCATGTCTGGGGGGTGTGGGCGGGGGGGCTGGGGTGGTTATCTGGCCACTTCCAGCGAAGACTCAGCCTAGCCTGGGCGGTTAGCATTATGCCCCCTGCAGGGGTGTTTTGCTCTGAGCGCAAGCATGATGCGGACAGAATTCATCTTTGACATCAGAACCCCTGCTTTTCCATGCTCCTTCCTAGCCTTTGCTGTTCCTACTTCCAACCCTTAGGAATATCCGGTATCCTCTCTCATACCTTTGCTCAAAAAGGATTTGAAAAGCATTCACACTAAGGTAAAAATAACTGAAGATAGAAAAGATCAGTTACTTACCTCAGGAGTATTAGCACTTTAATAAGGCAGGTCTTAGGTAAAATAAATGTTACTGAACTCTGAAATAGCATCACACGGATAGAAGCCTATGCTGCTTATTTATAGAAGGCATTCTGAGACCAACCCACATCCCACACTCCTGCCAGCAAGAAGCCTACGTGGGATAGCTTATAGAATTACTTGAGTCCTAGAGGGATCTTAGAAATTTTAACATGTTGTATTGATTAAGATGAAGTCAAAATCACCATAATAAAAACTGGGGGTTATGTTGGACAAAATGACCTGCGAACTCTTTAGCATTTAATGTTCCACTTGACAATTTCTATTGGTCCTCAAAGGACAAAATATGTGCCTTCCAGGTGGGATTCAGGTGCGCACAGGTGTGTGAGTGGGTGCTGGTGTCTGACGTCCCTAATCAGTGTGCAGCACGTTTCCACCGGCAGCCCCGTGCTCTTGTGAACTTAGTCGTCAAAGCCACCATGTGAAGAAGGTTCTGTTATCTCAACGTTACAAAAAAAGGGACCCAAGACATAGAGAGCTTGAGTGAGTCGCCCAAGCACATGGAGCATACAGATGGTGGAGCTGGGATTTGAACCCATGGGTTCAACAAGGGGGCGCCAACTGCTCTGCAAACTGACTTTGAAAACAGGGCATGACCTTCCCAGAGACGGTTGCTTCTGAACCAGATGTTGAAGAATGAGTTTTCCAGGTTGGAATGGGGCAGGTGGGGTCTGGTTAGTTTTCCACCTACACGACACGGCAGGGTCGGCTTCGGGGAACGTGGTAACTCAGCAAGTGGGCAGCATAGGATGAACACAAGGAGTGACCGTTCATCCCAGTTAGCCCATGGCAGTCTGGGTTTTCATCTGTTTCCCTAGTATAATTGAAAATGGCACTTGCTTTTACTCTCAGAGGAATCTGGGTTCGGCTGGTGCTGCGTGGTGCCCTCACCCGTGGGGACCTGTTTACGCAGAACCTTGAATGGCAAGCTGCAGAGGTTGGGTTTTATTTTGCAGGGTGGAAAAACCTGTTTGATGCCCAGAATTGTTTGGGGGAAAGGACAGGAGTAGCAGGACGGAGACCTATATTTATGGTACGAAAAGACCTACTTTATAGGATTGTTGAGAAAATGAAATGAAGTGGGTTGAGAACCTCAGGGTATGTATCAAATGCTCAGTACATACTAGGTCTGCTTATCCGTCTTTTTTTCCTACCTTTTCTCTTTCTCCTCCTCTTCCCCCTCCTCATTCCACCCTTCCCTAGTCAGCCTCCTCCTCATTCTTCTTCCTATCCTTGTCATTACTGGGAGCCCTAACCTGCCCCACTTTGTCCTCTACAAATCCTCTCTCCAGTCTTCTCCTGCCTGGCCTCTTTCCTTCATCAGTAAGCAGGGTCTGTGAGTTTTCAGATGGGCGGGTCCAGGGTAAGGGTCGTGAATTCAACCTAAGAAACAGAATCCAAGGAGTGCCTTGAGGTAGTCTGGAGGTGGGGAGGCAACTCGAGGTGCAAAAATTTCCCTAGACCCTGATTTTTGAATTTTATAAGCTCAGCACACTCAGCTGAAGGCTGTTACATTGGATGTTCATTCAACCTCATCCTGGCAGTAGGAGGAAAAAAAAAACAGCAACAACTGAAAGCCCACATTTTAATGCTCACAGCTGGGAATCTGGTCAGGGTCATGTTACCAATATAAACAGCACAAAGCCGGCAGTCTAATACTAATATCTAATAGATCAAGTATCACACATCAGCATCACACATCAAACACAGCCCGCATTTGAAGCAGATATCAAATGTTTCTACTCTTGATTATGTTCCCTTTGTTCTGGGGCAGTAAAAAAGAAATGAGCGAGGAGTCCCTGGTCACATTATTTGGGGAGCTGGTAACAGCAGGCCAAACAGTGAGTAAGGGAAGGGCTGGAAAAATGTTATTTATTTATCAAGTACTATCCGTGCACCAGGGACACAGTATAAAATTACATTAACCCTGTCAACAGCGTTATGAGTAGGGATTACTATGCCCATTTTACAGGTGGGAAGCTCTGCTCAGAGATGAAATAGTTGACAGTCATACCAACAGTAAGTGTTAGCGACGGGATCCAAATGCAAGTGCTTCATGAGAATAGCTGCATTTTTGCAAGGAGTTAACACCCTCATGACATCAAAATGTGCATCCAGAGATAATTTCATAGTAATGGGTCTTGGATCTGCTTATGGCTCCATCTTTGGTTGTTAGGAGGGACATAGGCACCATGAATTAAAAATGTTGAGAGAGGAGCAGGGAAGCCAGACACGAGTGGCTAAGGTTGAAAAACTGGAGGAAGTCAGATCCTAAGCAAAGTAGATAAGCAAATGATAGGAGTATAATGGAGATTGGTAAGTACTCTGGAGAAAAATAAAACAGGAAATGTTGGGGGGTGCACCTGTGTGGCTCAGTCGGTTAAGCCTCCGACTCTTGATATCGGCTCAGGTCATGATCTCACGGTTCGTAGGATCGAGCCCTGGATCAGGCTCTGCACTAACAGCACAGAGATTGCTTGGAATTCTCTCTCTCCCTCTCCCTCTGCCCCTCCTCTGCTTGTGTGTGCATGCATGTGAACACACTCTCTCTCAAAATAAATAAATACACTTTAAAAAACAGGAAAGGGATAGGGAATTTGGGAAGAAGCTTGATTTTATTTGAAATTAATTAATTGTACAATTATAAAATGAATATCCGGTGTCCCCCAGGCCTCTTGCAGTCCTGGAGACTCCCGGAGTGCTGCAGAGTAAAGGGGGTTTGACCTCTGTTGCTTCTACTTGCAAGCTGTCTGACCTTGGGCAAGGGGTATAACCCTGTGTCTCCACGGCTATCACAGAGAAATAAGAGTATCCACCCCATAGGGTTGTGGTTAGGGTTAGATGAGTTGCTGCACTGTGAGTACTCAGAGTGACTGGCATGCATGCTATACCTTGGAGAAGCCCTGGCCCTCCTCACCATTCTTTCTATTCTGCTGGTCCAGCCTCCAGCAGTGATGTTATTGGCCCACCTGCAGCTCTAGTTGTTGTTCTATCATGACTTTAGAAGTGGACTTCCCCTCACCTTGTCATTCGTTCACATTGGAACTCAGTTGAGCTTGACTTTGACTCAGATTTCTCTAGCTGATTTGCTTCCCTGCTGTGGGCCATGATTATTTCAAACCATCTCTTCCAACCATCCTTCCTCTCACTCTGCTTTTAGAGCACACATGCGTGCACATGCACACTCCACAAAGACCACACACACCGAACACAACTATCCCTACACTTCTGAGAAAACATAAAGGAATCAGAAAGGAATTCCCTTGGGGCACCTGGGTGGCTCAGTGGTTAAGTGTCAGACTTCGACTCAGGTCATAATTTCACAGTTCATGATTTCAAGCCCCACGTTGGGCTCTGTGCTGACAGCTCAGAGCCTGGAGCCTGCTTCAGATTCTGTGCCTCCCTCTCTCTCTGCCCTTCCCCCACTCATGTGCACGTGCTCTCTCTCTCTCTGTGTCTGTCTTTCTTTCAAAAATAAATAAACATTTTTAAAAAACTTAAAATAGAAAAAGAGAGGAATTCCCTTAAGCTCTTGCCAGTAGATCTACAACCCCTCCTGACTTCCATCCATCTCGCTTCTTTGCCCCCTGTCAAGTCAAGGGAAGTATGCCTCCTGCCTAGGACAGTCTCCCACTGAACTCTGAATCCCATCTCCTCTTACTTCTGACAACCCTTATACCACCACTTCTCCTGGTTTGCAACCCATTTTCTTTCCAGGATTATTCCTATATACAAGTTCAAGTTTCTCCCATCTTTAAAAACTCCCCCTTTCATCTTTTTCTTCTTGCTTTCCAATAAACATCTCAGCATCTAGGTCCATCTTGACCTATCCAATCTCACCTCCACCTCACTTCTTGACCCAACTGCCCTTGCAAAGTCACCAGTGACTTGCATTTTGCTAATTCCCATGTATACCACTCCAGCAACCAACCTCCTTGACCACTCCTTCCTTCCAGAAGAACATGCCTTCCTTGATGCTGCTTCCCTGATCATCTTCCTGCTGCTCTGGTTGCTTCTCAGTCCCCTTTGTCAGTTCATCTTCTCCCTCAGGAAATTAAAAAATTTTTTGATCTGCCCACTTCTTTCTGCCTCCATGGCCACTACCCCAGTCCAAAGCACCGACTTCTTCCATCTTGACTGATCAATAAGCTTCTCAATACTTTTGGCATGACCTTTCTTCAGATGCTTTGCACTGCAGTGACCATCCCCATACATGAACTCCTTTACTGGTCTCCCCATTCACTTAGAATAAAATATAGTCATAGTAGCGATCCTCATCATAGCCCAGAAGTCTCTGCATGTTCTTCATGGTGTCCCTTTCCAATTTCATCTTATACCCCTTTCTCCCCCACTTTCTGCTCCTGACACACTGACTTTCTCTTTGTCCCTCAAATGATCATGTTTCTCTTTTCAGCGTCAAGACCTTTGGGTGAACTCGTCCCTTGGTCTGAATGTTCCTGCCCCATTCTTTGCTAAACTCCTGTTTATCCTTCAGGAACAAAACTTCCTTAGGAAAGTTTCCCAAAACGCCAGAGAACTAAGTCAAATCTTTCTGTTACAGGCTCTCCTGGTACCTTGTACTTCTCCTTTATAATAGTTATTACAATTTACTGTGTAGTTTGGGGTCTAATATCTCTCTCTGCTGCTTGTTTGTAAGTCCACGAAGACATAGTCAAATGTCTCTATTTCACCACTGTGCTCCCAGCATCTAGAACAGTACCTGGACCATGTGGAATAAATGAATGAGAGAAAAAACCAACTTCAGTTTTCAAAACCATTGTTCCCAAGGTAGACTTGCAAAGGTGTTATATAGAATATCTGTATACTTCTAAGGGTTAAACTTAGAGCCCCTGCCTTCCCTAACTCCTTCATCGCAGCATCCTTTTCTCATTGAGTTCAGGACTCTGTTCAGATATCCGCCATCACCACCACTTGTTTAAGTCCTCTTTTGAGTGTTTCCTTCCCAAACCCTCTCTGGTTCTCATCTCCTCCATTTCAGCTATTGGTGTGATCATTTCCTTTACTTCTTTAAAGTCAAAATTATGAGGCTTAAAAAAGAGAATTTAGAATTCCTTATTTGATTTTAAAAGTATTATATATTCATGGTAGAAATACAAAAGACATATTTATCAAAAAACCAAGTATTTTAAAAATCAGCTATTTATCTAACCAGTAAATTGTAATTCTTTTAGCATGTATTATTTCTACCTTTTTATCTGCATACACATACATTATTTAAAAAAATTATTTTAATGTTTATTTATTTTTGAGCGACAGAAAGAGACCGAGCATGAGTGGGAGAAGAGCAGAGAGAGAGAGGGAGACACAGAATCCCAAGAAGGCTTCAGGCTCCAAGCTGTCAGCACAGAGCCCAACGCAGGGCTTGAACCCATGAACTGTGAGATCATGACCTGAGCTGAAGTTGGACATTTAACTGACTGAGACACCCAGGCACCCCACACATACATTATTTTTAAAGTGTGGCAGGGTTCTTCCTTCCTTTTTTAGTTAGAATTTTTATTATGGGAATTTTCAAAATAGAGAGAACTATATAATTAATACTTATGAGCATTTTGTCATTTTTTAAATCTAATTGTCTTTATTTTTGAGTTTTGTAAAGCAAATCCCATATATTTCATATAATTTCACCCTGTAACACTTCTGTATGTATCTCCAACACCAAAAGCTTTTTAAAAACATAACTAAAACGTCATTTTCATTCCTGAAAAAATTAACAACAAATACTCAATTTCATCTGAGACTGTGTTTGGTTTTCTCTGTCTTAAAAATGTCTTTTTACAGTTTGCTTGTTTGAATTAGAATCCAAAGTCTACATATTGTTTATAAATACAGATTTTTAAAAGTTAGGAATATATTATGCAAGCTGATTATAATCTGCCTTTTTAATTTAAGAATATGTTATGCACATTTTCCCATGCATTAAAGATTTTTCTTCACTGATTTTAATGTCTATACAATATTCCATACTTTTTATACCCATCATCTTCTTATTGGACCTTTAGATTATTTTCAGTTATATCACCTATGAGTAAGGCTTTGAAACATGTATATACATGAGACATGACTCATGATAAGTAGAAAAGCTGGGCTCAAGGTGAATAAATACATTTGTTAGATTTTTGATATTGCCAAACTGCTCTGTCCAGAAAGGATATACCATTTATCTTCCAATAAACACTGTATACCCTTCAGATGCTAGGTATTATAATGAACAGTTATCATTATCTTCACCCAAATCAATAGGCAAAAATAATAACTTGTTTTTTTTAATTTGCATACCTTTGTGTGGCTAAATATGGCTTCATATGTTCAATAGACTTTTAGATTTCTGTGGAAATGTTCCTGTTCATATTCTTTGTCCATTTTTCTAATTTGTTCTATTTAAAAATTTTTTTAAATTGTTTAGTTTTGAGAGAGAGAGAGAGAGAGCAAGAGGGAGAGGGGCAGAGAGAGAGGAAGACACAAAATATAAAGCAGGCTCCAGGCTCTGAGCTGTCGGCACAGAGCCCGATATGGGGCTTGAACACAGAGCCATGAGATCATGACCTGAGCTAAAGTCGGTTGCTTAACCAACTGAGCCACCCAGGCTCCCCTAATTTGTTATATTTTATTATTGATTTGTGTGGGTTTCTTTTTCTTTTTCTTCTCTTTGGTAAATTTTACTGAGGTTATGCTATGAATGTTGCAAGTACTGTGTTTTTGGAGATTGTTGTTTGCCCTTCTAGAATTATGTTTTATTTTATCCTGTCATATATATCCTTAATCAATCCTAATTTTTAATTTTCTTAATGCATCAATTTCTTTTTCAAATCACAATACTGTGACTCCAACCAAACATTAACGGCTCTTTCTCTCTGACTGATTGTTTTAAAAAGCTCAACTCTCTTTTCTAGCCCATTGTGAAGGCTCCTGCCTAATGAATATTTCTCGAGCCACTCCTCCATTCATGACTTGACAATGACTTTGTGTTGCATAGTGGATGAAACCTAAACTCCTCAGCCCAGTATTTAGTGGCATCCACAGTTTGACTTAAACTCTCTTTTCTGAACTTATTTCCAATTCCTTTTGCACAGGATCCATCCATGGCAGCCTGAATGATGTTCTCACTCTCCCTATCAGAGATCTCTTCTGACCATGTTCTTGCTCACCCTCCTTTCAAAGCTCACTATAGTCCAAACCTCTCCATCTTCAAGGTCTGTCTTCCAGTCCGATCTGCTCTGTGAGGTCTGCTGGAAGTTACCTCAGCCCAGGCATCTCTTCTTCCTTTCTTTCCAAATACTTACAGTTACCTCCCCATGTCTTTTAGCATCCCTTAGTTGTTCAACTATTTAATTTGGGTTTTTCTCAAAAAGTGTGATTCCCTTTTTGAGAGCAGCCACTGTGTCATCTTGTTTTGACTCTTCTAGGGTGGATGGGCCTGCCCCAGGTCCGGACACTCATTAGCAACAAATTCGGCATGACTTGACTCTACCTGGTAGGATGGTGCTACTCATCTGCTAAGAGCAGAACAGGTCCTTTCAATCATTTTCCCTGGTAGTGATAAAAATGATCGCAGAACATCTATAATCCTCAGCCTTGCCTTCCTTTTGACTAGTTTCACACAGGTAAACCACGAATAATTGGATTATATCTTTATTCAACAAGAGTAGAATGGAATTTTCATTTGTACCCAAAGCTAACTGACTCACTGGAAGGGATTTAGTGATCTCAGTGGATGGACCCTCTGGATGGAAAGGCAACCAACAGATAGGGAGTGTCCTTATCTTAGCCAGGGGAGGGGAAAATATGAAATTCAGTCTGTTTCTTTAAAAGTTGGATGACAGGAGCGCCTGGGTGGCTCAGTCAGTTGAGCATCTGACTTCAGTTCAGGTCATGATCTCATGGTTTGTGGGTTTGAGCCCCACGTCGGGCTCTGTGCTTACAGCTCAGAGCCTGGAGCCTGCTTCAGATTCTGTGTCTCCCTCTCTCTCTACCATTCCCCTACTCACACTCTGTCTGTCTGTCTGTCTGTCTGTCTCAAAACATAAATAAACATTAAAAAAAAAGCTGGATGATAAACTCAAGATGACGTTCACAGAAGCTGTATTTCCATTGTTAGGAAAAAAAAAAGATGAACTTAGCCCTCATGTGGTACAAGTTAAACATACAGGTAAAAAAGAGAACACATTTGTTTATACTCACATCTGAGGAGAACATTGAAAGTCAAGAGTGTATGTCCAGTGGTTTTGCAAAGAGATGCCTCCTGGGGACCATGACAATCAATGTCATCTATGGAAAGTCACTGTCTTTGCTATAGTGAAGGACAAATTGTCTCCCAATTGGTTTGCCTTTCAAGATTCCATGATGAACTCTACTCCTGCAAATGTCTGAATCAAAACAGAATTTTAAGGAGTCTAACTCTAAATACTTAAAGTGTGACTTAAAGTGTGAGATAATTGCCCTGGCTGTATAGCGGGTTTTTTCAAAGAAATTAGTAGACTGACATATTTTATCAGAGTGCACATTGTTTCATTCATTGACATATTCTAGTACTTTAAAAAGTGGCTGTCAGTTAGTAGGTACCCAGCAAATGTTTTTTGAGTTTAATTTAATTAAAGTATTCTTAAATTCTTGGTCCTATGGTGGGTTGGGTACGTGTAATATGCATATGAATGGAGAGAAATAAAAAGAAAAAACATGTGCTTGCTCCCTGTGCTATAATGTTCCAAATAATAACATATAATGATAATAATGGTGGCTTTCAACTTACAAAGTTCTTTTGCCATCCATCCACTGGTTCACTTGTTGATATTCATTGGTCACTGATTATGTACCAGGAACTGGTGGATATTGGAGATATGGATATGGTACCTGCCTATATGTGTTTACAATCTAAGAAAAACAGGCAAATAAACAGACCATTACAGAACATATGGTAATGAGGGGGCCTTAAGAAGGACAGTCAGGGGCACCTGGATGGCTTAGTCGGTTAAGTGTCTGACTCTTTATCTCAGCTCAGGTCATGATCTCACAGCTGCAGGATCGAGCCCTGCATTGGGCTCTGTGCTGACAGTGCAGAACCTACTTGGGATACTCTCTCTTTCTCTCTGCCCCTCCCTGCTTGTGGTTTCTCTCTCTCTCTCTCTCGTTCGCTCGCTCAAAATAAGTAAATCTTTTTTTTTTTTTTTTTTTTTTTTTTAAAAAGGACAAGCCATGCCAGTCACAGGGGCTCAGGGATGGTCTCCCTTAGGAGGTGTGCGCAAGCTGAGACCGGGAGGGAGGGAGGCTCCACTCAAGAGACTGGCCCAGAGGGAAAAGGAAGGAGGTATGTCTGCTCTCCTATCTAAAGAAAATCGTCATCCCACTTTTCCTCAAGCATCCGCCCCACCTGCTCCTGACAGGTGGTGAGATGGGGCTGGTCTGCCATGGGATAAATGGATCCCAGATAAACTGTTGACACCCTTGCTGATGTGGCGCTCCCAGCCCTGGGCAGGGGGGCACCTGATGAGTGTCGTTCCTCATCTAAATTGTCTGTCACCACCTCCCCACTGGTGGCTCCCCGAAAGCTCAGTCCAACGGCCGTGCCCTCAGGACTCTCCTAAACGCTGCTGAGCAGTGCCATTATCCCTGCCCAGGCACCAGCCCCTGGGCTCTTGGGTCACCCTGCTGCTGTCACTTGTTCGAGTATATCATAGGCTCCCTGCTCCAGTCTCCTGAGAAACTGCAAACAGGCCAGGGTCACCAGGGGGACTCCTCTCCTTGTCTCTATTGGAAGAATGGGGAGAATAATGAGCTGTGTTGAGCTCATTCCCCGAACTCGAGGGGCCCAGAGTTTGTTCCTGGGCTTGCCTCCCCTCAGGGGCCAGTCAAGGCTCTCTGGAAACTCCAGGACACAGCAGCATACTCTCTCATGGTCAGGAGTGTGCAACGTCTCCATTTGCCTCCTAACTCTTAGAAACAGTGGCAGATTATAGCTTTGTAATGCCTTTAAATCTTTGTGATTATTATTAAATGATTGCAATATACCAGCCACTGGGAATGCAAAGAGATAAACCCTGCCCTCCAGTCCAGTAAGAGAGCCAGTCTTAAGGTCAAATAATGGCAATATAATATCAAAAATGCATCATTTGAAGGGCGCCTGGGTGGCTCAGTCAGTTAAGTGTCCGACTTCGGCGCAGGTCATGATCTCATGGCTCACGGGTTCAGACCCTGCATTGGGCTCTGTGCTGACAGCTCAGAGCCTGGAACCTGCTTTGGATTCTGTGTCTCCCTCTGTCTCTGCCCCTCCCCCACTCACACTCTGTCTCTCTCTCTCTCTCTCAAAAATAAATAAAACATTAAAAAATTTTTAATGCACCATTTGGATTATGTATAAGGGATACAGAGAGAAGCAAGACCAACTCTGCTTAGGGAGTTTGGGAGAATTCACTAGGAAGGTGATGCTTAGGCCATGAGGTATGAGTAGGAGTTTGGTGGGCAACCCAAGGGAAGGACAGGACATTGGAGACTGAGGGAGTTAGAGTCCATCTCAGGGTTCTACCCTGGCTTGGCCAACATTTCTTGTATATGCAAGGATAAGACACTTGGCCCCTCTAGATCTCAGTCTCCCCTTTACAGGGAAGATATGTTGCAGAAGATACCAACAGGCCTTCAATAAATAAGATCCTTTCTGGATGAACATGTGATGCTACAGCGGGAAAACCTGGGTGAGTGTTCTTGTATCCTCAGATGAGCATGAAACTCCTTAGTCCTGATGATCTCTGCAGTGGGAAGGACATTCACCCTTTCAAGCTTCTGGGTGTACATTTAGTACATGAGCTGCCTGAGCAGCAAGCTACCCAGCAGTCAGCTAGGAGGAAAGGGGCAAATTGTCTTTCCCTTTCTTCCTGTTACAGGGATTCTGTTAATGATGAATGTGGGAAATGTAGTATGCGTGTCAAAAGGAAGCACAGTTTAATGCTTTCGAGTAACATTTCTGTATCTAATTGCAAAAGTAACACAAAGTCATTGTAGGAAAAGTAGCTGGGAAGGAAATAGTACTGTTCAGTTCTTTACTAAGAAACAATTATGTCAATATTCTGTTCTTCATGCAGGTGTGTTAGAAAAGTAGACAGAGAACGAAAGTGCACTCTACGTACTGTTTGTAATCTGTCTTTTTCACTTAACAGTGTGATGAACAGTATGTCCTTAGTACTCTTACGGTGTATTATTTTTAATAGCTTCATAATATTCTCTACATTTGTATGGCTTATTCATGATTTATTTAACCAATATTCTATTACTGAACATTGAGATTAGTTGTGAATTTTTCCTAACCATAAACAACACTGTGACAAACATCCTGTGGCTAACTCTTTGTGCACATAAATGATCACTCTAATCCCAGGAAGGGTGGTAATCAGGCAAACTGGATTGAGAAATAAGCTTTCTGTGAGGCTGCTTGGACAGCAGCTTTGCTTAGAAGGAGCTCGCTCTCCAGATGCATGTGCTTAAGATGCTTGACCAACCTAAGACCTCAGGGTGGGATGGTGCCATCTGAGGAGGAGAGGGTCCTCAGCAATTTTTCCTGACACCAGGCTTCTGTGTGGTGCTTTGGAAAATTAAAAATAACTCCCCACCCCGGCTGCGTGTTTGGTCTAAAACGTATTGTGAGCGGCTTCTGGAATTGGTTCTTGAAGGACGGAGCAAAGCACAGTCCTCTGGGATATGTACACTAGATGGGGGGGGAAAGGCCTAAAAAGTGCTGTTGGAGACGGATGGTCAGCTGGCCAGGCTCGGTTAGGTGACCTCATGGGTCCTTGCCATCTGTACTTCCGGTGATTAGTGGAGCTGGTTTTGGAGTGTGACCAGACTCAGACCACAAACATTTAACAACTAAAGCAGCCCATGTGGAGTTATGGCATGTCCTCCTCTATACTTTCGGCCTGAAATCTACCTCTGTTCTCTCTGATGTTTGGGGTGGGCTGCATCCCTTCCATGGTCTCCTTGGCTACCGGAAGGTCTGTCTTCCCACAGTAACTACAGAAGCACATTCCAGAGCCCACTCTGCCCAAGTGATAGAGCTTCCTCCTGGAGTCCTGCCAGCTCATGAAGGAGGGGATGAATCCATACCCTACCACCACCACCATGTATTAACTGGCTTCCCGTATAACTGGGGTGCTTGGGAGGGGTTCATGGTCGTCTTGCTTCTCTTTGGAGGCTTGATAACCAGGTCCTCAGTTTTTTGGTTTTTGTTTCTTTGTTTGCTTTCACTTGGAATGAAAACTTCCGGCACTGCAGGTGCATAAATGAGGGTATGTGATGGTGTTAAGTCTACAATAGCGTTGCTACAGGCCTGGCCTGCATTTGGCTAAACCTCATTGAACACATATTCATTACTAGAATGAGATACATTCGTCTGCTTATCGTTAAAATCCTTTAAGGCAAGAATCCTTATCTAACTTGTTTACAGCTACATCCTCAGGCACATAGTATGCCCTCAACAAACATTGACTGACTGAATGAATGAATGAATGAAGTATCCACTATGGCCAGGTACTGTACTAAATGCCAGGAAAACAATGTGGTATCATGGAAAGGCCATTTGATTCTCAGGCACACATTCCTGGGTTCCAGTCTACATTGTGGCCTCCATTTCCTCTTCTGAAAAATGGGACTCACGATGCCCACCTCTTCTGGAGGTTGCAATGATTAAATCTGTTGGTCAAATGCCTAGTCCAGCACCAAGACGCAGCAGGTGCTGAGTGAGTCCTTATCATCCTTCTCCTTCTGTGCATTCTGGACTGTGCATCTCCCTGAGGACTGAGCCAGGCTGGGAAGATGCTGGAGAAGGGAGGGCTGGCTGTTTCTGTTCTGCTGTCGCTCCCTTGTACCTGGTGGAGGAAACTGGCTGTGCCTACACTAAGTCATCAATCTCTTTTCCGGCCCCACACCTGGAACTGGGAACTGGAAAGCATCCGCTCCAGCGGCAGCTGGTTCATCTTACAGCTACAGCCCAGACACACGGAGAATTTAGAAAAGAGAGGAGAAGGAGATTTTCATCCTCTCCACGAAAAAAGAGTGAAACCTCACTTTTATTATGTACGCTGGCGCATTGACTTGGCAACTGATGTATTCCTTTATAGCATTGCTTTGCATAAGACTGCGTGATTCTAACTGATGGTACACCTGAGTTTGATTATACGTGAAAGTCAAACGTGGAAGATGTCCATTGTCCACAGCAGACAGAAAGGATATGCTGCGGCATGAATCATGATTCTTTGTACACTTACATTCCCCAAACTAATTGCTTATGTGCTTAAATTAAAGGCTCCACGTTGAGTACCAGTCATTAGCAAATGCAAGCTGATTACCTTTCCGAAGAATGTCTGAACTTCCCAAGCCTTATATTTCACACCAGAAACCTAAGCTGAAATATTTTCATGTGGCAACACTTTTGATAGAGGCAAAATAATTTAAACAAATAATTAGCCTTGAGAATAAAAGTGTACACAAAAGCACAATTAATGAATTTACTAATTGTTCTTCCCTGCTGTGGACATTGCTCAAAGTTGAATTTTAAGCTATTATATAAATATAAACTACTGTACCAAGCCACAAAACTGGATGACTCACCATTAGTCATTAATGTTGCCTTGAAAACAAACTTGAGCTCTCGGAGAGAAAATGCATTCACCTAGGCAAACATTATTTTGAAAAGAAGCAAGCCTTAGATGATAAACTGTTCTTTGAGTCTTTGGGAAAACACACACACACACACACACACATACGAGAGAGAGAGAGAGAGAGAGAGAGAGAGAGAGAGAGAGAGAGATTTGTGGGTTTTAATGCCCTATATAAATATCAGACAGGCAACATTTACCTTATTCGAAATTCTCCATTAGCTGAATAGGAATGAATTTGGGCTGTCCTGACCACGTGGTCAGATGAGTCCACGGTCCCTCTCTATCACACCCCTTGCTGAAATGGAATCAAAATTTGAGCTGAAGTGCCTTTTTGTGTTTGATATTCTCTATGTGGGGTTGGAGGTGGCTGTCCTCCTCCTCCCTGTCTTCCTTCTTTTCACATTCATCTTTTCCTCCTACTTTAATTCCCAGACAAATTGTGTTTTCTAGATTTGCCTAGAAGGCTGCAAGCTCTACAAACTGTAAAACAGAAACTGTTCTCATGTTTTCCCAGTCTGGGAACAAAAGTGGGAGAAAGGAACAGAGGGATATTCAAGGGTTAGATAAACTCCTGGCAACACTGGTGGGTGTTTCCCTAAATAAAACAACAAAAAGATCTTTCTATCCCTTAGGTAATTGTTTTTAAACATGGTCCCAAAAGATTGTTAGTTCTAATTTTTATATTTTATATGAAATAACACAACAGCAATCACCTATAAACAATGCGCTTTAAAGTAAACCTACTTGTAAAAAGAATTGATCATTTATACCTCTGACTTTGGCATCGTAAGGGACTGCATATGGATTGACATCGATTCTAAAGTGGAACGTGCAGACACCCATCCCAGGGTGGGGTTTGCTTTCTTCTCATGGACACACTGTAATGTGATTGATTGATCTATAATATCATGGTCTGATCTCAATAGGGACAACACCAAATAGTAAGAAGCCCTAGGATTCTGGAAGGGCTGATGGTGATGGGGCATTCTAGGGGTGAGAAAAGCAGGTGAATGGTTTAATAATGGGATTCAAGAGCTAAAACTTTTTTGGAAAAAGGGCATTCCACTGGACGGGAGGGCATAGGCCATGGAGATGCAGGGAAGGGGCCGTGTGGGAGGAGCAGTGGAGACAGCAGTACCTCTTCTCCAGCCAGAGCAAATGTCCACAATGTCCAGTGTGTCCTGTTTCCAGGACAGTGGCCTGGTTCTATGGTGAGGCCAGGGCAGGATGGGGGGCAGTGTGGTGATGTCATCTTAGGGGCTTCATGCAGGGTGCTCTCCACCAACATTAGGTTTATATCGTAAAACTCTGTCCACCTCGCCTCCCCAGCCCACCCACCCCCCACTGAGCACCTAGGGGAGGAGACCACAGGGAAAGAGGGGTGCCGAAGAGGGGGCCTCTTGCCACTCAGGTCATCTTAACTGGTGGCAGCATCGATGAGGTCATGATCTCTTCAATTTTGCTTGCCCAGACAGCACATTTCTGATGATTTGGGTAATTTCAGCAGAAAAGAGAGCCGTGCCTATGTGCATGGGAGGAGGCAGAAAGGGGAGGGAGAGGGCAGTGGGGGAGGGGATCTGACTTTGAGGGGACAAAGGACACAGAATAAAGATGGGAGAAGCAGGCAAGCCAAGGTATTTTTCCATCTTTACATTTTGCTCAGGGCCATCCGAGTCCACCAGTGCAAGCCCTGGCTCCCCTGAGATCTACTGGAGAGAAATTTCTACAGGCAGAAAATCTAAGCAAGGAGGGCTCTTTGTCCCTGCGCAGCCGAGGTATGCACCTGCCACAGACGTGCCCAGTGGGAGGAAAATGTCCTGAGGGCTCGGCTGGGACAGTCAGCCACAAAGCGGGTGCAGGGGCTGTTTGCCTTTATCTGAAGACTCCTTTACCACTGGGTTCTGTACTCAGGACCCTGGAGAAATGACTGGGCATCTAGGCACCCTGTCTGCTGCCTGCACCTGGTCCCGGGTTCAGTCATCTCCCACCTATGTGACCTTGGGATGGAGTTTTTGACCTTGCTGTATCTCAGTTTCCTTCTCTGTAAAGTGGGGATGGTAAAAGGACCTACCCTATAGACCTGCTATAAAGATTAAATGAGATAATCAATAGAAAGCACTAGAACAGTGTCTGGTACCAAGCATCATAAATGTTAACTAAAATCCCAATTGTTCTTCCCTCCAAAGAGTGCAGAACTCACCCCTGTATCCAGGAGAAGCACAAATCAGAACTACTTAGACTTGTTTTTGTTTTTGTTTTTGTTTTTTCCCCCTGGAATGGTTTCCAGAATGATTTGGCTTCTGGAGAGGGAATTATAAGGCAGCTGAACTTCTCTGGTTCTGTCTTCGACTCATTATCGTGCAGGAGTAACACAGGTTAATCGCATAGCTAATTAAGAGATAACATTAATGGAATCTGAGTTGGTGCCCTGATAAAGCCGAGCCCTGGCAGATAAATGCTGAGGTGGAGCCAAGCCATTTATTTGAGGAGCAGCAGGGTTCCTATCAGGGCACAAACTCTGGATCCATTAAAGTTATTGATATTACACCCCGATCTAAAACTGTAAGAAAATTCAATGCGTCTTTTTTTTTCTGTTTCTTTCTTCTGAGGCAACCCAGCATTGGCAGGACTGGTTGAACCAATGCAAAGGTAGCTAGGTAATATGAGCCCCCATAATTGAGCAATAATGAATTAACAAATTAATTAGTAATGAATTAACAAATGAATGAATGAATGAACATAAAGAAATTCATTCAGAGCAAATGCTGCTGCAATTAATATGCTGCCATGTGAAGAGGGACATTGACAGGGCACCCAGCAGAACCAATCCCTCCCTGCATTGATCAATTGTTTTTTTCAGGGCTTTGCCTCTGAGCAAATCAATGACGGACCTAAAGTACCATTTCTATATTTCTCCTTGTCTCCTTGCAGTTAACCTGATGAAAGCGTTTTGGAGATTTCCTCTCCTTCTTGCTTTAATAAATTCTCTCATGGCTTCTTTAATTGTTGCCATTTTTTTTTTTAACCTTTGTTGGGGAATAATGATCAATTACTGCATTCAGTAAGCTGATGGCTGACAAATTCTATTTGACATAATGCAACCATGATTTAAAGGAAGAGCCATCATGCGAACTACATGGCTGCTTCAGGAGGAGCGAGCGGGATTATACTGCACCCTCCATAAAGATTGGGATGTTCTGCAATTAGCCAAGTGCATTTCTGGGAGCCATCGACAGTTTAAAAGATAACCTGACACCAGCTCAGGACACCGGCCTCAGAACGCTGTCATCTCTGGTCATGGATTCAGTGACATCCTCACACCTTCCTGCACACAGGCTGCTGCTGCCCCTTGCCTCTGCTCCCTAAAAGCCCCCACCGGGGCGAATTCCCTTCAGAGTCAATAAGCTCCGACAAAGGCCTTGGACTGGGTGAGGGAAATCAGCCGCCGAAGCAATGTGACTTCACTTGACATTCCTGTGCTGAGAATGTTAAATACCAATTCCGTAATGAGAAGTAAACACTGGGGCTGTCTGAGAATCACACGTCAGTAAAACACAGCCTCATCCATGGTGCAGGCATCGCTAGACGTCAGTCTGAGCTGTGTCTGAATGCCAGCCGGAACGTGCAAGCACGCCACAAAGGGTAGTTCCTATTATTATTGTTGCTGGTATTGCTGATATGGCCATGTGAAATGTTTAATACACCTGAGAGAAAGCCCAATTCCAAAGAGTTGTGAAGTAGGAGGAGATAAGGAGCTATCCCATCTCAATGATTACACTTGGATAACAGGAAAATTCACTCCAAACTGTTTGATTTTGATAGCCCTGCGTTACAATTTTCAAGTGGTGGTAAATTTAAATCCAAGAAAAGTTCTGCCATTTTTTCAGCTATAGAAATGTAAAGCAAGTTGAAAATCGAACGTTGATGCACTTTTGTGCTCTTCGAAATTTCCTTTTACTGAACCTCAAAGCCAGTTGTATTCTTTTCAGCCATTTGCTGAGTAAATCTGAGCACATTGGAAACACCAAAACTCAAGAGAGAAAATTCCTTTTTTTTCTCTCCTGAAATTTTAAGCCGAATTTTTACAATGAGATTCGGTGTTATAATTTTGTCTCTGTATACGAAGGTCTATCATTAAGTCTTATAAACACATGATTACACTATTTATTTCAATTGCCTCATTAAACAAGCAACTCCTGAGTATGTAAATATGCGATAACAAAAATGGTCTATGAAAACTCCATGCAAAAGGTCCTCACAGTAGGAGTAGGAACTGGCAAAGTAAAGAAACTCACAATTAAGAATTAAATCTCTAAAATCTACACACAAAGCAAACCAGAGTTTTATGGAGATGGTGACCTACCGTGCCTATGTACTAAAGAGTAAATTCTATTCTGCTCAGTCCTTGATATATACACACAATTTCCATGTTGAGCTAACTCTAATTACCGACAATGTCAATATGAGGTACGTGTGCAGGAACACAGAATAGCTAGTGGACATGATGATTTTCTTGATTTGGGGGGGGGTGGTCATAAGATAACAGGGTACAAAGCTTGTGGTTTTGAACCCCAAACAAGCCAGTTCCCCACTGTGCACATCTTTCCACCTCTTGTTCCGCTTGGAAAGAACACTATGTGTAGATGTCGTGCAAGATGTTGTTCGAGAATGATTATGTGGGCAGACAGAAACATCTGACTTTGTCAAATGTCCAAGACATGCCAGAGTCCCAGTGAGAAACTTGCTCCGGCCCCAGCCCATCTCGCCATGAGGAACAAAGCTTGTATTTTCTGTTGTTCTCTGAAGTCTTCAATATATCCAGACTTGCCTCAGTCTTCCACCTTAGTTCCTCTCTTTTTCACACCTTGACTTCCACAATATGTTGCACATCATCTGTATTCTTTCACCAAACTCTTTGTGATTCCTTTCGACTCAGTTTTTATTTATTTCACGAGGGCCAAGACAGTTTCATTTATTTCTCCCAATTCCCCGAGCCAGATGCATAGTCTCTAGCATAAAGAAGGTGTTTCTAAAAGTGTTTATTGAATTACTGAATGTGGTCCTCTGACCATCCCCCCTCATTCCTATTATATTCATCTCCCTTGGGATTCCTTAATAAAGTGACACTTAAACATTTCCTCTCCTAACACACCATACGTTCCGGCATACCTTTCAGGTGGTCACTGTCTTCAGCTCTCCTGGGGTTTCAAAAATGTTCTCAGCTCCTGGGGTTGACACCCTTGTTCTTCCCTTCCCTGGTATTTCCTCCCTGGAAAATAGTCTCTGTTTCTTTTGCTCAACAAATCACCTGAATGGCTTCTGCTTTCACCTACACACCTACCTTGCTTTCACCTACCCCCCCATGAGTGTGAAATGGTGAGACCCTAAAACCTTCATCTGCTATGGCCATGAAGGACCTAACAGTGATTTGCAGGGGATGCCATTGACTCAATGCTTCTGCCCAATGAGAGATGCATTTTGAAGGTTGGTCCTTGTTAGAAGTTCTTCTTCCAACAAAAGGAGCAATGTAGCTCCATATTCACTCAGGACAGCTCAGGTAGATATACAGGCCATCTGCAAAGAGGAAAGCAACCACTCTCTAGCCATACTTCTCTGGTATTTTGAGGTGGGCATTGGAGAAAAAGCAAATGCTCTTGAGCAATAAATTAGTATAGTCTCTGATTTTTTAACTGAAAAAACACATGCTATCTAATCCTTTCCTGCAAGTACCTCTAGATGTCTACACAAAGTCAGAATCCAGTCAGAATCCAGTTCAGTGGGGGACTTTTATATAGGGTCTAGTTACAAAGGTGTTGGGAGAACTGAAAAACAAAGACAAGAAACAGGTGGCAGAAAGGCAAAAGTTTTATAAAAGCAGGAAGCCTCTAGGGCCCGATGATCCTAGGGAGGCAGTGGTATTTGCCGAGCCCAGCTCTGTAACTGGAGTCATGAAGGGAGGACCAGACTCAAGGATCTAGGGCCACAGAAGTGGTGGCAGAAATGCCACCCAAAGCAGCAAAAGGAGGAAGGAATACCTTGGATTCCCTTCCCACCACTCCAAATTACCCAGAGTCATTTAGAACCCCATAAACACAGTACTTTCACAATAATTCCAGTGTAGACATCTGTGGGCTAAAACTGTATGGGAGACATTTGCGAGGTTTAGAACCACTTGGACATCCAAGAAGAAAAATCTCCACCAAATCAGAACAAAGGCCAGTCTTATCCACAAGCATCTATGAGGGTGTTTTGTTTTGTTAACTATTTCTTTGATGAGGAGTAAATGGAAGTTGATAACAGACCTCCAGTATAGATTCATTTATGGTTTCTTGCATATAATTATACTTTATGGTATACCGCACATAGTTCTCATTTCATAGAATATGTTCAGTCATTTCAATTAATGTTTTTATTGTCTTCATAAATTCCGACATCGAAGGATTCATTCAGGTATTGTCACAGATAGATACTTGAGTAGGGTGGCCGCTTCTTGACCATGATAGGAATAATATTGGTGCTCAGCTTAGACAAATACGATGTGACCCTTTATGATGTCTATTTTTGACTGGAAAAGTTACAAGTTACACAACCACAGACACATTTTTCACTTCTGGTCTTTTAGCGCAGGACATCTCTGACATTTCATTTCATTAGACAAGTGGAGAATTTTTTATTGTCTCTTAAAAAATCTTGCCCATCAAAATCAGAGACACCAGAATGTTCTGTTTTCCCCTAGAGAGTGCCTTACATCTTCCAGTTCCCCTCTGTCTTTCTCTCCTTCTTTTCTCCTCCTCCTTGAACACATTTCTCTCTTTGTAACTAAGTCCTTATCCCAGGCTCTGAGATTCCTGTTTCTGAACTTTTACTGTTTTTCCTCCAGAAACTTCCTTTCCTTTTCACTAATTCATTCCAAGGGAGTGTCATCCCCAATCAACCGGTCATATTCAATGTCTGGAATAAGCAACCTTAATGGCTTTGTTTCATCTGTACCTCATTTCATCAGATGGAAGCTGTTCATGGCCTCACTTCTGCCCTTCCTCTCTCCTGACCCAATAGCAAACCCAAAGTACAAATCAGAGCAGCAAATCCAGGTTAAAGCAAGCTCTGTGGCAATCTAGAGTCTTACACCAGACCCCAAAACCCTCCAACCCCCAATCCTGGTAGTCGAGGAAGGGGAACGCCCATCATTTCAAGGGCGGGGGCCCTCTGTGGAGATTTCTCAGCCTCTCCTCTTTAATGAGTTTAACTCCAGAGATGGGCAGCTAGAGCGTTCCCGCTGAGCATAATTACCATGATGGGGCACCTGGGGAGAGATTGTCACAAAGATAACTGGGTCTCAGGCTATTTAGCGCTTTACAGATGAGAGTAAGGTGGTGACTTGGAAAAATGAGGTCTGGTTTGGATAGGAAGACTGCTATGGTTCATTTTCCTCCCTCCTGTAGAAGCATAAACTGTTGTGTTTCTAATTGATGTGCATGAGCCCAGGGCACAAAATGGACTCAGGTGAGAAATCATAGAATCCCAAGGCCGGATGGGACTGGAGGGGTCATCCTGTCCACCCTCAGCCTGCAGGCAGGACTGCTTACAAACTGTCTCAGAAGGAGGGCTCGCTACCCTTTTCATCACCGCCTCGGGAGGACTGAACGCACAGATAACCAAGGGCTACCTGGGCACCGACGCACACTACAAAGGATGCTTGTATGTGTTTATTCTGGCTCTTCTTGCTTAAAAGCCCTACCCAGGGTCAGGGGCAGGTCCCTAACATGGGCAGCTTAGAGCAGCGCACTGAAATGTCAAAAATTCACCTGGCAGTACAAATAGACTGAAGAACACACAAGAAAAATATATTGAATCATCTTGTGCAAATTCACATCTCACTGAGGAGCTGAACGAGAAGAGCGATCCTTTAAGCATCGTCAAACTGTGAGTGTCAGGAAGGGTCTGGGCTTCTGCTGTCCCCAGAGAAAAAGCCCACAGAGGACCTAAAGCAGGGACTGGTGGTGAGTGGAGGGAGACTTCAACGGGTAATCCTGAGGGCATTTAGAAGCTGATATTCAGATGCCTGCAGAAAGCAATCTGCTATGTATAGGTTGGGAGATGTAGGGGGTTTGGAACCTACAATCCTCTCTCAGGCTTTGGTGCCTCCCTTGCTGGTATTAATATAAAAATGTCAACAATGTTGAGAGCACCTAATATGAGGGAAGCTAGGGGTGTGGGTCCCAGGAACTGGCAGCGGGAGTCACCCATTCCATGGTGCTGGGCATATCAGATGACATCCACCAAGAAGTCTGGACACATTCCCAAGATGCCGGGGTACAAGACAAGGTTGTAGGCAATTAGGCCCTGCTCCCTGCAAAGAACAGAAGTGGGGCTTTCTCTCTGGACTGTTCATACTTAGATTAACTGGATTTCATATGTCTTTGAAGACTTTGAGGAGATTGAGGAATCTATCCTCTTGGCCAGAGGTGGAAACACTACAGCCCATGGCCTGTTTTGATACAGCCCACAAACTAAGAACGATATCTACATTTCAAAAGGGCTGAAGAAGAAAAAGAATATGCAACACAGACCATATCTGAACTGCAAAGTGTGAACCATTTACTATTTGACCCTTCACAGGAAAAGCTTGCTAACCCCTGCTCCAGGCCACTGGTTCTCTACTTTCCATGGTCACACACACACACACACACACACACACATCACTTAGGGTACTTATTAAATATTCAGATTATCCCCTCTAAACAGCTGCCTTAGCAGATCTTGGACTAGGTCCCCAGTGACTGTTCTCTAACAACCACCAAAGGTAATCCTAGGGCTGGTGAGAATAAACTGACCTTACAAGTGTTTCCTTTCAATGAATCAATAAGTACATATTTTATGATTTCTATGTGGCCAGTTGTCTGTTGAGTGTGGTGGGGGATACAAATGGCAGGAGATAACTCACCCCTTCCATCTAGTTAGGGGGAGGAGAGCTTCTCAAATGAACCTACTGCAGATAAGTTAGGGACAGATAAATGGCAAGGGGCTGATTCCACATGACCTGGGATTTTGGGTGCAGGGCCAGCCTGCATGGTCGGGTCACTCTGCTTGCAATCCACATGGAATGGAGTGTCTGCAAAAGAATGAGCAAGGTTTGGGATATGGGGAAAGTATCATGTGCAAAGGCACAGAGCCAGAAGGCTCTTTGGGAATGAAAGCTATGTTGAGCATGGGTGGAAAGTACAGTGGCCTGACCACTGAGGACAATCTGGAGAACAGAATTCATGGACTCCCACTTCACGGCAAGAACAACTCAGAAGAATAGCTTGCCCTCTTTCTCTCCTTCCACAGCCTTGCTAGATCCTAAGCCATGTCAATCAGGGTTCTGGATCTTTCTACCTAAAATGATTTTTGACCATTTCCCACCCCCTCCCTATGTGCACCCACATATATTCTCTAAATTCCTATCTCACTGAGACTTTTGTCATTATTCACTACTAATTTATGTCTGTGTTGCCTTGCAAACACCATCTTTGTAGGCTAGATTTTCTTTCCATATCACCTTCTTGTTTATAAAGAAACTTCTGTCTCATTTCTCAAGACCCAACCCAAGCACTGTATTTTCCTTGCAGCAGCACTCTCTCTGATCTCTTTCCTTCTTTGGCAGAGCTAAGCAATTTTTCCTTTTGCACCAACCTGGTCTCCTGAACAAAGCAAAAATATAGGGCTTGCACCATATTAGAATTATTTGTCTTCATTACCATCTATCTCCTGCATAAGACCATGACCTCTCTGAGGTCAAAAACCATATTAATCCACTTTCATTTCCTTGGTGCCTACAACAGTGCACATAGTCATGGGCAGTACACATTTATTCAGTGGATGAATTATTCCATTCATGAGCAGGTCATTTTTGGGTTGTGGAGGCCCATAAACATCAGAGGGGTGTGGCCTTGCTGATACCATCAGTGAGGTATGGCTTTTAAATAAGGGGTGACATTATGATGCCATTTTAGGCAACATATAAAGAAAATGTTAATGGAAAGTAGGAGTCTAAAGATGATTTGTTGAATAGGTAGGAAGGCTGGAGATTCTCCCTGGAGGAATACCATGTCCTACTTCTTTGATAACTCCTTGGAATCTCAGCACTTTTAAATTCAGTAAACATCTGCAGAAGAAGATTGTAGGTAAGATCTGAGCTGGGCACTGCCATACACAGTGTGTCTCAGCTGGTCCTCTGCTACGTGCTAGCCTGAGCTTTCCTATGGCATATCAGAACACTCCTGGTGTTCTGGAAGGCCAGGATAAGTGAAAAATAATAACTTCAATATCACCTACAATTCCAACCTCAGGAATTTTGTTACATTAAACATCTTGAAACTGCTCACAATGGAAAACAACTGCAGCAACTGTAGGCAAATGATTTACCTTAAGGATAAGAACCAATACTACATGCATGGAAACTGGAAGAATTCCAGAGAACAGCAAAAAAGTACAAAGACAAAGGAAAATGGGTCCTATGAAGTTTAATAAAAGTTAGACAATAAGAGGAAAAAGATGATGCAACAGGCCAAATTGGACCCAATAATGGTTGGATTTCTGCAGCAATAAAGATGAGGTACAGAGTAGGTAGGGATATAGAAACATTTCTAATCAGTGGTCCTATAACTCTGGGTTTTATTTGTCAGGGGATGTGAGTATTACTTGGTAGAGAAATGGCAGGGTTCAACTATCTGAACCCCAAAGGTAATTTATATTTCCTTTATAATTCCTTGACTCCTCACATCTATGTGGGGCCAGATGACAAACACAAGCTAATGGAATGTAAGCAGAAGTAGCAAGTGTCACTTCCAGGCCAACAAGGGTAAGTACCCAACGTGCCTTCCCAATGCTCTCTTCTGCTTCTACAAGCCCTACATTAAAGTTGGAACCTCTCAAGGTGGGAGAAGCCTGGATCCCTGTGTCATGGCTTGGAAGAGGGCCGCCCAGGAAAATTGCCAGAAGAGGAATATCCATATTGGTCTCTGTGTGAGGGAGAAATAAACTTTTATTGTGCGAATCCTTTGGGATTTGAGGTTGCTCGTTACAACAGTTGGCCCATCTTTATTAATTTGGGGTAGGAGGCTAGATTTCCAAGAAGTTTTCAGGGGGCAGCTAAGTTACAGCCTATATCATCATTTGGGGCAAAGCGCACGTGGGGTAGGAAGAGTTCTGGGTGGTCCCGGGGTAGATACAAAGATAGGAGGAATCTGGGCCAGCAGCCCTTTTCCCCCATTGATTTTTGCTGGGGGCAGCCAGCCTTGGACTCATCGATTCGAGCTGCTGATTAAGCCATGTTCTCCAGTCTGTCAGCAGCCACTTCATTTCCTTTCATCTCATGTTTTCACCTGCTTGAAGCTCTACAACAATCGGGAACATTTCAGAAGGGCTTTAAAAATGGCTCCCTTCCCTGCACGGCAGTGTTCAGCCTCGTCTCTTCCTCCCTCCTCCAAGACAATTGTTCTCAGGGCTGTTGCCTGTTAGATAGAAAAAAAATTGCTAAAGCTGGAGGCAGCTGATCTTCACGGAGGCTACAGCAGGGCAGAGTTCCATCTAGAGGAGGCTGGGGACCTACTGGGAGTTACCTCAAGATGGAAATGCTCCTTTCCCTTCCACAGAATGAGCTGTGAAGATACCCAAGACCCAAAGCAAGCTTTACAGCAAACAGGAACTAAAGAGCATACGGCAGGTGGTAGCTCAGATGCCAAAACAAACCTCATTCCGGTTGAAGAGGGGGCACAAAAATAGAATCTAATATGGCCCAGAGTGCTTGGAGTGGGAAAGAAGATTCTAAACCTCAGGTCAGGTCTGTAAGAGAGAGGGGGTGGAAATTCTCTCTCTCTCTCTCTCTCTCTCTCTCTCTCTCTCTCTCTCTCTCCCCCTCGCATCTGTGGTTGCTTAAACAAACAAACAGAACAAGATGGCTGCTGATGGATAGCTAGCTCCTGAACACCGGCTGACACACCTACGTGCCAGGTTTGCCCAGCTGTACAGATGCCACAGCTGATTGTTGAGCATGCCACACACCACTGCGGATCAATCTGCACATGCCAATTACCTGATTTAGAATGGGCTAGGGAGAGCGTGCACAGCAGGGAGGAAATGGCTCTTGGGTTCTCCTCTGTGCTCCTGCTCTCCTTTGTCCCCTCGAGGAGAGAGCAGGGCAATGGTGAGGGCCAACCCCTCCCTGCACCGCACCCTCCTCCGTGTAATGCCCGAGGACAATGTTTGGTGCCACCTCACCCCGCCTCCAAGCAGGGCCTGGAGAACCGAAACAGATTGGAAGCTTTGGATAGACAGGAGATGGGGCTCCCCTTTGTGGCAGATGCAAATTCTGTCACCAGGCTGGGGGAAAGCAGGCCATTGTGCATCCTCGTTAGGATTTCTGACACGAAGAGATTTGTTTTTGTGCCCTCTTCTCCCTTCATCTCTTGAATAATAGGCACACCAGAATATTAACTCCCTACACAGTGGGCTGGAATGTGCTCTCCTCTCTTCCCAAAGAAATTGACTCCCTTGGCTGCCTAGCTCCAGACATGCTGATGGTGGAGTGGGTGGGCAGTGGCCAGCGTAGCGCTGGCATGTGTGTGTGTGGTGTGCAAAATGGTGTTTAGTCAACATGTCTTCTGGATTTTTCGTTACCTGTTGGAATAGCCATCTGAGGGACTCCCAGGGAAAGCTGGCTGGACCTAGAAATAACAGAAGCCTGGGGGGCCAAATGGCAGTGTGTGGAATGAAGAGGCCTGGAAATCATAGGTTATGTCTCTGGGCCAGGACAGCAGCACATCCACGTGCATTTCTGGGACTCTTGGCCTCCCCTCTCCTAACCAAATCCTGGACAGCAATTGGGGACATCTTCCCATCCTTCCAGCCCCGGCTCTCCACGCCTCTCCCTAAGCACTGGGTCATGCATCGTACCTACAGCCTGGGGCCTGGCTTGCCCTCCTAATCTCCTCTCTGATCATCTTAGCCAGAGGGACCTCTCTCTTTCCTCTACAGAGCTTATGGTCTGCATATCTCATATCATTCTCCTGTACATCGTATGGTCTGTGAGTGCCTCTAGATAATTAGTGCAGTGGGTGCTGGCACCTTGTCTTGTACAATTTGTCATCCCTACACTGTGCCAATAATAGTGCTATTCAATTGATTAGGCTTGAAATAAATTTTGGCTCAAATGAATGCATTCTCAGGAAGCAGTAACTTGAAGATTTGTCCCTGCAGACTATATGCGTCAGAAAAAGTATTAACAACAAAGACCCTTACATATATCCCGTGCTCCCCCCTCTCGAAGCTTCCATGAGAACCAGGAAGTCCTGTTGACTGATAAATCCCACTGTGTTTCACTGGCCATTGCCCTGCCAGCCTTGAAACCATTGGAAACTTCCTTCATTTGCTATCATTTATCACAGGCTCCAAAGCTAGGAAATCACTCATTTGCTAAGTTTTGGTTGTCAGGCTCATGCAGAAGTATTTTCATTTGTGTCCTTTTCCATCTGACTCTCAAACTAATCCTTCTCAACTTCAGATCTTTGCACAAACCTCCCGTGTCATCATTGGGGAGCTCTGGGCCCAGAGCAAAGGTAGGAGGCAAAAAGCCCCAAATCTGCACGTTTTATTTCATTGGTACATGTATTTAATCCATCTGCAAACTGTTCATTGGATAGCATTGCAGGCTTCTCTCTCTGGGAACACTAAGGTATGTGTATTCAACAGTGGAAAATAAACATAAGATTTTATTACAAAGTGCCACTGCCGCTCCTGGCATGAGTAATTTGTGCACCTGCATTTTTAAAATGTTTCAAAGTTTTTCCCCTTGGTGGATTCTGTGGTAACACACAGTAGCTTCCTGGCTGTCACAGCCTGGTTCTTGTAGGCTCCTGTCACTTCTGCCCATGCTATCCAGAAGTCATTGTTTTCAGAGCAGAGAGCAAGCCAACGTGATGACTGCCCATGTAAGCCTTTGGGAGTTTAGGTTCCTGTTTTGTCCTGATAAATGTCTTTCTCCTAAGAATTAGCAAAAGTGTGGAGTGTGAATCTCAAGTGCCAAAGGGGTAGAGGACAGATCACCAAGAGATGAATTAAGGTCAGGATCTGTCCTACTGAGAGGTGGGAATGGTTTCTGGAGATGAATACAGGGTTGAGCCCTCCTGCTCTCAGCCTTTTTTTTTTTTTTTTAAAGCACAGAAACCAAGTCATTTGCAGCATATCACCAAGGTTCTCCAGCAAATAAGGCAACCCAGTATGAGCCAGATGGAAGTGAGACACCCAGTCAGGGAGGGAACCTGGAAAATGGTACAGAGGCGTGTCAGAAGGAAAGGGTGCTATTATTCCAAACGGACTACAGCATTCTGGCTTTATCTTTTCCTTCCCCTTCTTTTGCAATGATTCCACTCTTTGCAGGTGTCTAAAGTCAGTCTGTGTGCATGCTAACAATTTCCCCTGCGATATCTGTAATCTCCTGGAAATGTTCGTTTATTCCTTCCAGTGTCCCCACCACAACCCGGAAGGCTGGCAATTCCAAGTCATCTTAGGCGCGTTAATACTTTCTTAAAGTCATATCACAGCATACTGCACACTTCTCCCTGCAACAGCAGGTCTCAGAGGAAGATGATAATGACCCAGCACTAACCAACTTGATCGTTAGAATCTCTGTCTCTGTAAGCAACATCAGGCAGATAACGGGATCTAAAGACTATTTATTTATCTGTCCAATGCTGCAAATGGAGACAGAGGGAGCTCCACCGATGGAATCGCTGGGTGTGAAATCTTCATTGTTCAGTATGATCGAGAGCAATGGGATGCTTGTTTCATTTAAATAATACCAAGTTTTCAAACACTGTGCACCATCTGCCTTGGGAGCTGCCTGGCCCAGGCACAGAAGTGAATGTATGTGGCATTTCGAATCGTTTAAATGCAAACTTGCTGTGGTTTTAGCTTGAGGGATAGTAGAGGAGTGGTAGGTGTTGTTTGCACTACTGAGGATCAAGTCCTTATTCTTGCTGTGGATGAGGCTTCCGTTGACTATCTCTGAGCTTGACTGTTCAGGACAATAACTTTTTTTTTACTTTTTAAAAAATATTTATTTATTTACTTATTTTTTAGAGAGAGAACACAGAGGAGGGCAGAGAGAGAGGGAGAGAGAGAATCCCAAGCAGGCTCTACATTGTGAGCGCAGAGCCCGACTTGGGGCTCAGTCTCCCAAACTGTGATATCATGACCTGAGCCAAAATCAGGAGTCAGACTCAACTGACTGAGCCACCCAGGCGTTGCCAGGAGAATAATTTTAATATGATTCCCTCTGAAAAGAATAAGAATTGTGTTTTAATATCCTCTATGATTTTTGTACCCCAATGTTTACAGTCAAGTCATAAGTTTAAATTTGGGGAATTATTTCTCAAAGCATTCCCTGGAAGTATGTAACTGGCCCCTCTGGTAAGTCATGAATGTATGAACCTTGTCCTAAGGCAAAGACTCTGAAGGGCAACTAAAACCACATGTTCACATACATGTGCGTGTATGTGTGAGGAACACACATGTGCATGCATGGAGAGGAACTGGAGGCTTATTTTGACTTAGTTATCAGGATTGTTTGTTCAGGGTCATGAAATGTTACTCTCTGTAAAGAATGGTAGAAGCAAACTGAGGAATGACTGAGAAAATAGTTGCCATATTCAGCTGTGTTGTACATGGAACAGCACTTGGTCAATATACCTTGACTTGCATTCAGTCTCTTTCAGGCTCTGTCCAGGTTTTAGGCAAAGAGGCGATTTGAGTTAATTAGCTCATTGATTCAGGATGAGGTACTGTATTAGGATAAGTGACTCTGTTAAAACAAACCCTACAATTTCAGCGCCTTAACATAATAAAGACTTCTTGTTCCTCCTGTCACAGTCTTCTATGATTTAAGGGGTAGCATGAGGCTCTGTGCCATGAAACCACCCAGGTCTCTCCCATCTCTTGTCACCTCCATCTTTACCATGTGGTCTCCAAGATAACCACAGAACACAAAAGAGAGAAAAGAGAATGTGGAACATACGTACCCACTCTGAACTGCCTTGGTGCCAAAAGCTCTCCTCAGTACAAAAGTGTTTGGGAATATGAGCTCTTGTGCTAGGAGATGGTTCAGTCTCTGCCACCGATGGTTTTGCCTTTATTTCCTGGCTATTTCATGTGAAAATATCCAGTTCCAACCACAGGTACTTGTTCTAGCTCTCTCTTCACGTCCTCTCATGGTGATGGTGGAAGGTCCCACATCCCTGAAGGGGTACAAATCCAGTTCCTTACACAAGACCAGTGACCTCAGCATGCATTGTTATGAGTGGAGCTGGTTATGGTTATGCTTGACCACACACACGCCTGAGGTGTTCTTCAATCAGTCTTGAACACTGTAGCCTGCCTTAGTTATTCTTTATAGTAGCTTGTAAAACTACTGTGACTTGCTTCGTCCACGATCTGAAAAAAGGCACTATACAATTAGGCTATAAATATCATTTTATTATGCAGTTTTAAAGGCACTGGATTTTGAAGCACTGTAATAGCATAGAATACCCAAATCATTCCCATTGCCCATTATTTAAGTACTTAAACTTGCTTTTGACATTAACTGCTCCTAACACAATGCTTCCGACATGTTGGGCCCACCTTATCAAAACGTGAATTTTTTTTCAGTCATTCTAAAATATTTCTATATTTGTGACTTGTCCTGTCTTCAGAGTTGCAATTGGAAACAACAGAATACTGCAATTGTTTCTAGAGTCTGGTTAAATGGGATTTGGACCACTTGGAATAGAAGCTACATTGTTCATGGCTCCAGCTTCCTATGTTTATACGCATCCACTCTCTTGTGCCTGAAATAAATTTGCTGTGGTCTTTGCCTCTGCTCTATTCTAAACACACTGTGCAAACAAGAGCCTACTCCTCCAGAGAATAACCAAGCCAAGGACGTCATGTTCCATCTTTATGATGAAATGCAGATTTGTCATTAAAAGGCAAATTCTTCGTTTCCAAAAACTGCATATAAATGATGCTTTAAAGGATTTTAGCTAATGAAATTTAGCCCTCTCTTCCCCTCAAAAGAAGAATTTAGGACTATGCCCTGGAACTTAGCCCAGAGTATTTCATTTGGTTTCAAAATGCATACGTTTTCTTTTACTTCATGATCTTGCCTTATGGTATTTTGCTGTCTGGTGGCCAGCAAGCAAATGCCGACAGCCTTGTTGAGCTCAGGAATACTGCCTGCTTAGTTCGCCCGACTTCCTTCCATGCCTCCTGGCCAGTTAAGCACAACCAGTGTGGTTTCTGGCCACTCCAGCCAAGGAAGACTGTGCCGGGAATTGTCGCGGTCATGCTACAACCTTCGTGATGGTCGGGTCATCAGTCGGGAGGCTCCCTCTCTGTCTTGCAGCCCCATTTCTTCATCCTCAGCGAAGCACTCTGTGCGAGAGAGGGACAGACATGCCACTTCCTCTCCAACATTTCAGTTCAGGCTGACTTCAGACTGGACACTGCTTAGAGGATTTCCAGGTTTGGAGGAACTTTAAAGGATCTTTCTGAATTCGTCAACTAACGTAGACGTTAGTGTTTCACAGCCTCCTCGGTCACTTCCTGATAAATGTCCACAGATGGAAATCTCACGTTACTCCCTGGTTTCTGTTCCCATGGCTTGGATGTGGCGCTGGACACACGTTGCCTCTGTGGGCCGGCCAAGGAGAATTGAATGAAGGAAACTCTGTGACTCCATCCAGTGTAGTGGCCCTCAAATAACCAAAGGCTCATATAGAGGTGGTAGCCCTGTTCAAAAGGAGTTTCCGCAGGGGAAACCGCCAGACCTTCCGGAAGATGAAATAAATGGAGTGGCTGAGAGAAGCATCCGCTTTCCTTCCTATGGGGTGTTGGGGAGCCAGGCACGAAACACCTTTTTGTGTTGTTTTTTGGTTGTTGTTGTTGTTTTGCTACAAACTCCAGTGTGACTTTGAGGAATTCAATTTCAAACTGTTCCATGCATTCCTCATCCTCGAGAGTAGGAGTTGAGAAATCAGACCCATGGTTTCGTGAATGGGTTGACAAGGGTGGTTTCTAGGTACCCATGACTTCTCGATGCCGCGGAATGCAGACAAGGCATCTGTTACTAATGTGGTGGTCTCCAGGGTCCCCAAGGGCCCATGCATGCCATGGCTCTGAAAAAAAATTTTTTTTAAAAATCCCATGGGGAGACAAGTGATGTGACCTGCACACCACAGGGGCTCAGTTTTGAGGCAAGGCTGTGTGGCTCACCTTTGATGCTAACTTGGATGAAGGAAGGAACTGAATGACATTCACAACCTGAAGTGATTCCATTTCATCATTTTGTACACATACATTCATGATGGGCTATATGTTATATATAATTTACTAAAGCACGCTTTTAAAAATAGATTTGAGGAGCGTGGAGACCCCAGAAGCGTATGTTATTGTACCGGGCTTGAGTTTCCCTTTTCCTCCCACAGGGGACCTCTGAGGGTCTATTTGAGGGCATGAATATGGAAAATTCAGCTCCAGCTCCCCCACCTCACTCCCCGAACAGCACTGCAGAACTATGCTAAGCTCTTGTGGTTTTGAAGGAACAGATGCAAGAGACAAAATAAGTATAAAAGGAATTTGGGGAATGGGTCCTAAGAATCACCACATTTCCTATCACTCTCAGAAAATGCATCTCTTTTCAGGGGCACTGTACATCTGCGTGGCTCCAAACCACCAATTATTTTTCCAAGCAACATAATTACAGCCTTCTCCTGAAAATGCCAAACACTCACATGAAATACAGCTTCAGAAATTTTCACTTAAGTTAATTGGTTCCAATTACTCAGACCTGCCTTGGCCCCCCAAAACCCAGTTCTCTTTTTCTCATCCTGTTCACTTTTGAGAGAGAGAGAGAGAAAAGATACCTACACCCAAATTCTACATATTTTATTAGAACACACAACCCAGTGAATATAGGATGTATAATTGAAGGAGGGGAAGAGAACACTACCCCAGCCTCCCTGTGCATCCCTTTGTCTGTATGGGCACTGACAGGCCACGGATGTCACAGGCCTTCCTCCTGAACCGCTCTGAATGTAATCTGCTGGGTTTGGTTTGCTGAATGTATACGCACGTCAAAGGGTGTGGGCATGGATTATTTATAAGATGTTCACTTCCAATTAGCACTGCTTAAAACATGAGCTTCCGCTTGGCTCGTGCAGCAGCAGTCTGTTCTGAGGTTGGGCGGGTCTGGTGCGGGGTGGGGGGGCGGTAAGTAAGCCTCTTGCTGAGTAGTTGTGACCTGCTAGCTTAGGTACCATTTGGAAGAAGCCCTGTGTGTAGACAGATTCTTCCCCCAGATGAACAACACCGTAAATGACACGATAAAAGACATGGAAGGGCACATTTTCAAAAGGCTGCTCTGGGAACAGCATGTCCAGGTCCAGAGACCATTAGGTCATTTTGGACCATTGCTCCTCAAGTGAGCACCCAGAGAATTGACCGCATCTCATTTAGGACCCGTGCCTGCCTCAGTGGAAACCCCATTTTCCAATCTGATGGAGACTTATAGATATTGGTTTCTAATGCCAAGATCTGGTATGGTAGGAAAAGCTACTGATGAAATCAGTTTAATTTACACATTTTAACCAAATCTAATTAACCACATTTAATTAACCCATTTGCTGAGGTTAATGAAACCCTGATTAACTTGAGTCAGAAAGTGGATGAAAAGGAGGGCCAATTAAGTTCTAGTCCCTGATAGGGCTCCAAACCTCCGGGAGCCTTGAGCTTGTCAAAGACAGGGCACTAGGTTTGTGCTTTGAACCTTTGCTCAGGAAGGGAGTCAGGACAGGAAATGTAGCCAGCACTCTAGTCTCTCCTAGAATTATTCACTGCTCCAACTTGTTACTTAGTCTTAAACATGGGGGATTCGGGAATCAAGGGCGTACCCTACTAACATTGCAGCAGGACACGCCAATGCCAGATGGAAATGACTGGGGGTCCATCCACGCTATCTAGTCGCTGATCAGCAGACCACCTCCCTGTCGGTCAATGGCATTCTCGAGGCAGCAGTAAAGACCTGGAGCTGCGATTCTCCTGCCTGGAGTTTAGCACTAGTGCAATGAACTGAGAAACTTCATCCATTTCAGTCGCCGGGTGTCACTGTCATAAAACTCCCCATCATCTGGCATTGGCTGAGAGCCCCATCAGCTGACCCAGCTCAGAGCATTTGAACACTACCAAGGCTGGTACCCTTTCCTACTTTGCAATGGTGTTTACTGAGTGGTTCTTTTGGTTTTTCTGATTCTTGGGGGACAGTTAGCTTTCTAAGCCTGTCCTTAGCAAGAAGGTAGCTCATGTCTTTTCTGAATGTCAAGCTTGTTCCCAGGGGATAAAGAATGAGGAACATCTTTGCACACATGCAGAGAGAAGGGGCTAAACAGGAATCTTCTGCAATCAGAGAACAGTCCATCAGGATACCAGGAGCTTGAGAGCTCCAGAGGACAGAGTATCAGGAAACCATGGGAGTCTTTTCTTCTAGACTCCCATGGTGGCACAATACGCTCAGGACTGACCTGGCCAAGAAAAGAGATTTGAGCATATCACATGTCACTGAATGCAGTGAGCTCAGAATCTAAGGTGGAGGGAGGAGGGGCCCAAAGTAGCACAGGATGCACTTCTTCCCTCCTTTATAGCTGCTGCTCCCAATCAAGCCCTCTATGTCAATGACCTCGAGTTAAAAGAGCAGAAATGCCAAGTGAAACATTTCTCTACTTTAAAGGGACACGTTCAGCAAGCCCCTACCTCCTTCAGTCTCATAAGAAGAATGTGCCAAAGGCCAGATGAACAGTTTTATTCCTGTTCCCCCCAAACAGGGAAGAAGTGCTATAGGAGGGATTTCCATAAGACAGAACAACGTCAGTGGGAAAACACAGTAACAAGATTTGGATCAGATTTACAACAGAAGCAGAGCCTTTCCTTTATTGATTAGTTTGAGTCTCTTTCAAAATAATTTCCCTGGGACTTTTTGAAAAAACTCAGGGAGAAGACATCACTCATTCACTTGTGGGTGATGGCACTTCTTTTTTTTCTTTCTTTTTTTTAAGTTAGGAAAAAAAGTGCAACAAAATCTGACATTACTTAGCATGGAAAATATTTGAGGTGATGTTCTCCTAAAAATTACTGAGTCTTTCAGAAAGTGCTCTTTTCCTGCAATGTCTCAAGTTTTTACCATCTCTCTCATCCATTATCCAGATAAATGCCTTGAAGTACATTTTCACCATCATTCTGAAGCAAAAGTGGTTTAGGCAGACTGAAATTGAAGTGATGCTCTGATACTGATTGAATTGATAAAGTGGCACTCTTTGTGGGGACCTCTTTTCATTTCCCCTAGAGAGAAGGCAAGGCCAAGAATTCATTCATGAAACAAATATTCAGTTCTACTACTGGGGACCCAAAAGTCATGGATTTTGCTCTCCGGGAGAGATCATTTCAGTTAGTGAAATTAGACCAACACACACACAGAGGTTGATAATACCAGAAGTTCTCACACATCGCCAACCACAAGCAAGCCAAGTCAATCTAGACTTTGTTATTCAAATCAGCATCAGACTGGGGTACCTGGGTGCCTCAGTCCTTGAGCGACTGACCCTTGATTTTGGCTCAGGTCATGATTTCACGGTTGTGGGATCAAGCCCTTCATTAGGCTTTGCACTTAGTGAGGAGCCTGCTTGGGATTCTCTTTCTCCCTGTCTCTCTGCTCCTCCCCACCGCATGCATGCACACACACCCTCTCTCTCTCTCTGGAAATAAATAAATAAACTTAAAATGAAAGAAATTATTTTAAAAAATCACCACAAGACTGATCACTTTTAGAAGTCTGATATCATGGAGGGCAATCAAATACAGAAAAGTGCCCAGCACTGTGGTAACAATCCCAGAAGGGGCCTTAGAGGTCATCTATGTGCTCACTTGATGGTGCTGATCCCAGAACTGAGGCAAGAAGTGCACTTGAAATATTGGAGTTTGTCTTAATAATTTATGGGACTTATGCATTTTACTTAACATATATCTGTGTTTGCTTTCATGTAAAAATAATGTTTGAAATGTCTTGCCCTCAATTACAGTTGATTTACCGAGGAGGGCCTGTTTATCCTGGGGGTACAAGGACAAGGTGGTCTTCTGAGGGCATTTCCCTCTTCTTCGATTTCATGTTCTTTGCCTGTATTCTGACTTGATGACACATTCTTGTTCCTGCTCCCAAGAATATGTGTAGCTCCCTTATGGTAATATTCAATAGCTTTCAAGAAAGCCTGGCTGTTTGAGAAGGTAAAAATTGGCAACATAAGCAGAGAATCTACAATGGGACACAGACATTTGACAGATGGAGACAGCAGGGCTACTCTTCTAGAAGAGTTGTAAGGAGTGGCTTACCAACCTGCCTTCTATCTGAGGACAACCCGCTTTGGTGTCTAGCCACGTTTTGATCCTTTGCCTCAAATCTTTTCTGGAAAGAGGTAGGCTATAAATAGATATTTGGATTTAGATTAAACATCTTTGAAAGAGACATCTTTACATCTTATGTGGATACAAATCTTTTGAGTGCCTCAGTGTTCTGCCTTCTCTCTCAGTCAGCAAAGCTAGGGCCTATCTCTAGCTTCACTTCACTCTTTTCTAGCTCTCTGATTATAGTTTCCATCATCTTCTGGATCTGTGAGGGCAACCTGGGACAGAAAGGATAAAGCTCAGGGTACAAGCAGAGGATGATTCTCACCCAGTCCCTGGGCAGCTATCAGCAAAGAGAGGGAGGCCAGCCAAATTCTTTGTCAGCTACAGCAGCACAGGCCTTCTCCCCAGTGATTTTTCCAGATGGAAAAGTACTCTGAGCTTCTGACCATTTCCCAGAGGATTAAGTGAATTGGATAAGGGGAAACTTTTGCTCTTCTAAGCAATTGAGTCTGCATGAATCAAGCAGCTGGGTGGTATTTCCAAGCACCTTGAACATAGTAGGCACATAAGAATGATTTATCAGATGCACAAATCAATGCTAATTCTCTACCAAAGAAGAAAACTGGGCAGGCCTTACAAAAAAGAACATTCCATTACAACCTAGTACATTATACAACCCAGGTTTCGTTTTCAATGCTGTAGGTATTTAGACAACAGTAGATTTAGATTCATCTGGGTTATGGAATTATAGTCTAACCAAGTGGTTTCAACTGTGGCTGCATATTAGAATCACCTGGCAGGCTTTCCAAAAATACTGATGCTGGGTTTCAGTCCAGAGTCATTGAATTAGAAACTTTGGGGAGGGGCCCAGGAATTGGAATTGTTTTTGGAATTCTTCAGGCAATTCTAGGGCACAAGAGGGTGAATGAGCCATCTAGCCAGGCAGGTGAAGTAGTTTTCCCAGAAACTCACCAGGCTGGTGGCAGAGCTGAGAGGAGAATCCAGGTCTTCTCATCCAATCTGTGCTCTTTCCCACACACCACATCAATGCTCCTTCAGCTCTGTGGCCCGTGGGATAACTTGCACTTTTCCACTGGGAAAAGGGAGCAGTCGTTGACCCACTAACCCCCGGGAAACAAGTGCTCCAGCACCATGGGAATTTTCCTGGTCCTATTTGTGGAAATGGTCCAACCTTGGATGTTTTTCCAGGAAAGGATATTATGAGCAGGGTCCCTTTGGTTACTGCCTATAAGCATTATTTGTAAGGCATGGGAAGATTCTAGCCCCAAAATATCCCCTTTGCCTTCAGTTACTTATGCTGAAAGGCATCTCAGGAATATTTTGGGGGGTTAAGATATTATTATTTACATAGAATGTAAATGACACTGTGGGTGACCTCTTCTCTCCCTACTGATCTAAATGAAGAATTGGAGGTTTGAGTACCTAGCACAGTGCTTGGCCATTATAGTTTCACAATATATAAATGGTAACTACCTCTTATTATGTTCTGACTATGTGTAAGAAACCCATGCTGGGCCTTATGTACATTGTCTAATTTAATTATCACCCCAAACTTAGGGAGCAGTTATTATTATCCTCTTATTAAGGATACACAGTCTGAGGTTCACATTCTAATTCTGATGCCTACAGATTTCAATTAAACTAGAAAATCTTCTGAGCTTAAACTAACCCCTCTGCTTTACATATGAGGGAAATGGAATGTAGGGAGGGTGCATGATTTTCTCTGGGAATGTATAAGACAATCAATTGTTTATCAAAGATCCAAGTCTTGTAGAAATGACCACATCAGCTTCTTTCAAAATTGAAAAACAAAAGGCCTTTGAGTCTCTCAGTTTGGTGTTCAAAACCCACTGTGACCACTTCTGTCTGTAGTCACAAGTTACTGAACACGTCAGACACTCACTTTCAGAAGGAAAGGAGGAAAAAAGACAGGAAGGAAGAAATAGAGAGAAAAAGGAAAATAGAGAGGAAGGAGGAATGTAAGGAAGAAGGACAATACAGGAAAAAAGGAAAAGAAAAGAAAAGGGAGGGAGCAGGCCAAGGAGGGAACAGCGTTCAGATCACAATGGGGAAGAGAGACAGTGGATGGGACAGAGACCTACTTGTACTTCTCTGAGGCACATTTTGTGCTGTTGTAGGACATTTTGGAGTTTCTTTCTAAAGGACACTTTTTTTTCTAATCCAAGAGACCAAGCAGAGGACCAGGACCCACTGCAAGAAGGAGAAAGAGCTTGGAACAGGGACAAATAGATGGAGACAGGATGTAAGTGAGGACTTCTACAGAAAGAGCACAAAGGAAGAGCTGAATTTGCTCCAGAGAAACTCAGTGACAAGAAAGATGTAGAGAGAAAAGGCAAATGTTGGGTTATTGGAAGCTCTCAAAGGTTTGGTTTCTCTTTAGGACTTAATTACAGACATTATAGGAGTCATGGCGTGAAACAAAGTATTTTCCACCAGAAAATGTACTCCTTTCACGTGTCCCTCCCGCCGCCCCTCAAAAAACAACAACAACAACAACAACAACAACAAAAACACGTCTGTTGTGGACTATAGCTTTTGAAGAAAGAAGAAGGCAAAAACCGGTTGAAGTAAATCAAAGGAAGTGATAAATCTGTCTGTGACCCTCTCCTGAAACAAAGCACATGGAGCTTAATTAATGCACTTAGCTACCTGACCAGAAGAGCCTCATATTCAAGCCCATTAATTCAGGAGTTCTTGGAAGATGAAAAGCTCTCTTAAGTGCTGACTCTGACGATGACCATGAACCCTGTGAATTCCATGGGGAAAGAAACAAAAACATGAATTCAATGTGTTATAATACTTACAAGTGCCTCGTTGAAGGCAGTGCCCTCTAAATGTAGAAAAAAAATCTGTCATGAAATAAAGAAAAGTAAGCAAAGGATGGAGGGATGTAGGGGAGGAACACGCAGGGCCAACAAGTTTGTTCTTGAATGTCAGAACCTGGACAGGGTGGAGACAGAAGCCTTGAGGCAAGAGAAGAGGTGGAAGAGGATGCGTAAAATGTGGGATGACAGGTGTGAAGCTCTGAGAAGAGAAAACTAAAGCCACTGTGGGAGGGGCCACGGGAGAAGAAAGGAATTGTGTCATACTGAAGTAGACATCATTACATTTGTAGAGAAGGGACATTATCTACATGCAAAGGCATCAAGCACCAAGTCTTTAACTACTGGCCTGGGAAACCAACAAGAGGTTGGAGGGGCAGTCATGGAAAAGTAGAATGGTACTCCTGGATCTGTATCCTCTCCATGTCTTCTGCCTTCTGTCTCTCTCGTGTTTCTACTATCTCTGGAGATGTGTCTCATCAAGGTTAGCTGAAATGGCAATAGATGATACTCAAAAATTTAAAAGAGCGAAAAGTAACATCACAAGCAAAGATGGAAACTTGTTTACATGGGATGATATCAACTGATTTTTTTTTCATGCAAGGAGATTTCTAAGATAATGAATGAGTCATTCAAAGATTTAGAAAATGGTGGCCAAATCGATGAATAAATGGCAGGAGTAGTGATGCTTGCACTTAAATGCAATTCTTAATTTCTTTCTTCTCATTATTTGACTGAAGAACATAAGAGCATTTCTGAGGTTTACACATAAATTTGGGGGAGACTTCAACAACATTGGGCCAATCCTGCAGAGGAGGGTCAACAGAAGCCATGTGGCCTGGCAAGAGAACACAGAAGTGGGGTCCGAAGCTCTGGCTTTTTTTTTCTTTGCTCTTTCTGGAATCTTCAGCCTTTTTCTCTCACCAAATTTGGGTTTCAATTTTTTCCGCATTTGTATCAGGATGAGGGTGTCCCAAAGATCTGGTTATAAAAATCTATTTTTCTAAATTGGCCCAACATCAGGACCTTGCTAATAAAAATTTGGAGGTTTGGCATTTTAAATATCTCCTGGCATTCTGTATATTGGCTTATGAATCCAGAAAAGAGAATTGGTTGTACTTAAGCCTTATTTTTGCTAACTTTCCGGTCAAGAGGTAGTTGAGACTTGTGCTTCTTTCTAGACAGCCCTGATATAGTCTTCTTGGGAAACGTATGCTTCAAGGCAACCTCTCTTCCCTGTCCCAGTAAAATAAGTGTAAGGAGCTATCCTTCAAATGCTCCTGGGCCATCTCTTCCTGCGTAATTAGTTGTGTGTCCATTGGGAACACAGCAGAGATTAGTGGGGCAAGGACTGAGCACCAGTCTAGACACACTCCCTCACCAGCTATGTGACAGGGCCAGATTATTTGCACTTCTTGAGCCTCAGTTTCCCCTCGTATGAAACAAGGGCAATTGTTCTTCATGGAGTTGAGTTCACTGAATGAAATAATAGCAAACACTTCAAAGTATTTCTGGCATAGAATAAAAACAATAGTTGTTAACTGTTATTGTAATGTCTTTGTCATTCATATGATTACCAGGAACTTTTTACATAATGCATAGCCTCCAATTAAAATCTGCTCACTGCTCTGGTGGCTTATGACTCATGCTCTTTCTTTTCCCCTTTCTGACTCTTATTGCTGGGTGGTTTTTCCATTTAAAATGTACCAAGCCCAATATTGTTTAATAATAACAATTAAGTCAGGACAATTATTTTCTTTCTATGTTTCAACACTTTAATTCATTCCACCTACCTTTCTGTCGAGGTCTTCAGGGTTAATTAGGAGCAGCTCTGTACTTGGATAGTTGGTTAATGACCAAGTAGAATGTTGGGAGAAAGCTACTTGGATATTTTCATCTTTGCATCCAATTCCCAGGCAACCCTGAAAAAACCATTTCACTTGACTAAGGCCACCTACAGTATTAGGTAATTATTAAAGCTGATTGCATATCAGAGCCTAAATATAGTGTTATGGAATTGTACTTCACTCATGCTCCCCTCACAGCAAATGAATCAGAGGCACTGCCATGTATTTTGAAGAGTAAATCTTTGTGCTAATTAATTATATTAATATCAACATGTTGATATTGATATAATTAGCACAGTGGATGACACTGATATAATTAGCACAAATATTTACTTTTCAAAACTAAGTGGCAGTGCATATGCATATAATAACCTTAATAATAATACTGAGCAGTTATGACTCCACATTCTCCAAAGAGCTTATAAAATACATAAAGAGCAAATAACTGAAATTCAAACTTCACTGAGAGCTTCGATAGCATCATGGAGCAAGGTCTATGCAGTCAGAGGAAACCTCATAAATTTATCCCAACAGGGCATTTTCCCCAAACAGAAGCAAAGCTCCAAGTTGCTACCAATAGGCCTAAAATTAAGAGAAATCTCAAATTATACCATTGAAATTGGATAGGGCTCCTTCTCTTTCTTTATTCTGATCAATGTCCAGCTAATATGAAACCACAATCATTTGGTTTTAAAACAAAACAGAATTGGGTAAAAGCAGGAATTTTGGAGAATAAGACAGAAAACATGTTTAGACCTCCTTGTCCCCAACATCTTTGATATAGAAAGACCACGGGCCCACTATCAAGGAGATCATCTGTACCTAGGTCATTCTCTTTTGTTTGATGATGCCGATTCCACACCTCTTTACATAATTGTGAAAGGAAGAGAGGGTTTGGGGAAAATGCATGTGGTATCATGAAAAGAGAAGGTAGGCATGGTGCCTAATGGTTCTATTGGCACTCTGCTGTTAGGGGCCTATGAGAACCAACTTCCCCACTCTGTTTGTGATGGGTGATATCAATCTCAACCAATGTCTTATTTCTTTATTGCTGAGTGCAGGCTACTCGAGTACTGAGTACAGGCTATACATACCATAACAACTATATCTACAGCAATCATAGTTTTGATGCCATGGTAGCACACATACACAGAAGCACACATACATATCCACACATACAAATGTACTGACTATACACATCAAGCATTACCCTTAGTTCAAATTAACCCACTGATAAGCATGAAAGATATGGGCCAAGAGACGTTTAAGTATGTTAAATTTTATAAGACCCTGACCTACTGGCGAACATCTGAAAAGTAAGTATGGTTTTATGGACTGACAGAAAGGAACATTAGTTATTTCAGCCCTCTTTTTCTCTGAGCACTAACTCCTATAATGGAGCGCCCCAGATGTTCAGCTTCTTAGTGCCTCTTTGGATGTGAAGATTGCACAGCAGGAGACAACATCTGGGGGGAAAAGTAGAGATTATGAAGAAAACAGAATATTGGTGTGTGCCTGGTTGTAATTCTTGGGTTTGTTTCAGACTTTTTTTTAAAGGCAGCCTCTTTTGTAGACTATTATTTATAATTTCTGGGTACAAGAGCAAAAGAATTTCTTCTTGAGGTTTGAATTTTTGCTTTTCATTTTTTCTTATATGTGTGCAGTTTTAAAATTCCAGCTATAAACTGACCTTCCTCCTTACCATAAGCCATATTGTTTTGCAACTTCTTATTATATAAGGCAGCTTTAGTCCTTCAACAAAGGACGTCACTGTTGTAGTGAGAAGAAGTAGAAAGTCCCAGCATCTCATGAACACCATGGCTCACACAGTGCTTGGTTCTAGGGGGTTGAAGTTCAATCCTAATGCTTAGCGATTGTCTCATTTCATTTTGACATCATAATTGAGACTAATCTACACCAATTTCTCCCCCACCCCCAACACGTTCTTGCTTCCAAGTTTAATCTTCCACTGCCATTTGAACATAACAGCACGGGAGTGGGCGCCTTCTCAGGGACACACACTGGAATCATTTTGCATTGTAGCTTCAGTTCATGATGGTTTGCAAAGCAGGTATCCGAAGGCACACACTGAAATCATTTTGCCAGTATAATCTTGCCGTTTAATAGCTTCCTAACAGGGTATCCAAAGAAACACTCTGGAAACATTTTGCCCTCCTAATTTCATGTTGTAATGACATCAAAATGTCATAAAGCAATTACCATCCCAAGCACAAAATGATCTTTAGAAGTTACTTTCTCCATAGGCTCATTAACTTCTTTCTAGCTTTAATATCTTGATTGTTTAAAAAAATGTTCAATGCTAATTGAGAGACTTCATTTAAAACTGAATACCATTTATTTAGTACAAGCTCCCTCTCTTTCTCCATCTCTCTCTTTCATTCTCTCTCCCTTTCCCTCTCCTGCTCTCATTTTCTCCCTCTCTCTCTCTCTCTGTCTCTCATCCAATTGCACAGAACCCTAGATACATACACATACCCAGTTAACCTCTGCAGTTAATATTTTAAGTGAAATTGATCTGGGACAAAGCAAAAATTGGCATAATGCATGGATTGTTTTGGGGACAAAGGGAACAGTAGATACTGGAGGTATCCCTGGCTGCAAGCATGTCCCAAAGTTTCTGCAGTACTCAAAAAACACTAGGCTGAGTACTCATTATGAGGCCTAAAAGAAATGTGAGAGGCTGAATTGGAGAAGTTCTACATGTCAATGTAACCATCTGATTTCAACTACCTCCATTTCTAATGATTGAGATCTGCCAGGTGTATTTCTCTAAATGAAAACTGTAAATCAAGAGAACAGATGATGATAAATTGGATTCAGCCTCATTCTGTGTTACAGGCTGTGATTTGCAGCTGTACCCTCCTGAAACATCTATGGGAGGGGTTCAAGCTTATGTTTTTCTGTGTACTATTGAGCTATCTGAGATAAAGAAGGAATGGCAATCAACCTCAACAACCTTTTCTAGCATAAACATAGGAGCCAATTTGCTCAACCCACATGAGCCAGGTAATGTTCATAACTTAAATTTTAACTCTCTGAGCACATTCTTATCTGGGTAATGGAAGCCTTGGAAATGAGCTGAACTAATTTGCACAAAACAATGCCAAGGACATCATGGCCTCTCTACTCCAATCAAGAGATAAGATGGCATCTGACTTTTGCTATAGACTCCCTGTCCATGACTAAATAACACAGTTATATTCTTGTGAAATATTTTTTTTTCTGCTTAAAGTCCCTCAAAGGTGACCTATGGAGCTACCAGGAAATAGTTTGATCATTTGCTGGTGGTGAAGAGGCAGAATGATTGGTTCGGATGCTTGAAAGTAAAGCTAAAACTGGGAGGAGCTATTTGGTTAATAATAAATAGCAAGAAAGATATATGAATAAAAATACACATCTTAATGATTTACCATTGCTATGAAACCAATAGACTGGTGATCCAATCCGATATCCACAAATTTGTATAATCCTCAGGGTAAAACAATTTAATGGGCTGTCTCTTTTATAGTTACAAAAGGCCTTTCATGTGATCAATTATACATAAGAGTACAATAAATGTAACTTTCTTCATACTAATCACATCTCACTTAAATTCTCTTGTTGGTCTTTGGAGTGTACACAGCATTCCCAATAAAGTTTTTAGTTCTGACTCTTACCAAAAGTTAATCTGCCCAGAACTTCCAAGTAAATCTTCAGTACGAGGAACTTTTTTTTTTCCCAAACTAAATAAAATTGTTCAAACAACACAGTTTGTTAGGAAACTGCCACCTCCTCCTGTTCTGGCCCCTTCCTCAACACAACAATCCTGCTGCTTCAGTCAGCCGGTGGGCAGTGGGGGGTTGGTTTGATTGTTTTTCTTCTGTTTGGTTTTGTTTGTGTTTTGTTGAAAAGGCAGCCTAACACTGTGTTAACACCATCACCTGAGGCTAACAAAATTTGGCTAAGAGATGGAGATTTCCAGTCCACACTCAGTGACAGGTCCCAGGAGGCTCTCGGACCCTCAGATTCCTATAAAGCCCAAATTCCCATCTGTTTTATTATATGTTTAATTGGTTTTCTCCTCTATGGAACCGGAAAGTAAAATGAAACCCCTCATCATATGCCACTTAAGTTAGGGGTAAAGGTCACGTTGATTGTGAAAGTCAGTGTGAAAAATAAGAAATGACTAAAGTTTCCAAATTGCCTTAGCCAACCAGTTGATGCTTGACTTTGAGTTAGTGGATTCAATAAATATTTTTTTTCAGCCACTACTAAGTACAAGAAACTGTTCTAGATGGTACAGTCACAAGTAAGAATTAACTCTGTATTTGCTTCAAATAGTAGAATGAACTTTAAGCCATTCCCCTGAACCTACATACACACGATACACAATTCATTTTGCAGAATGAAGCATCTCAGAACATAAAAGATAGGACTGAAGAAAAGAACATGGAAAGGCAGTGGGTATTTTTCTCCAAGCTTCCAAAGAGAAAATGAAAGATTTCTGAGAAAGAAGATTTCTTAAGATCCCAGTTGGGGGATTAATCCTCCAAGTTAGTCTCTTGAGGATTAATTTTGGGGCTGAGCATCCTGAGAAAGTTACATGTATGTGAAAATTTAGCAAAATTCAGGCTTAACCTCTAAAACAAAAGATGGAAGAGTTTGTGTGGTTGTGTGCATGTGTGTATGTGTGTTTAATTAGCCTCAGAGTATCTAAGAAAACATATTCTGAAGGCTCACTTGTTGCCGCCTGCTCCATGATTTTGGCCTCTCAAGTGTGGTTTGCTAAAGAAATCAGGCTGCCAGCAAAGTACAGCAAATTGGAAAAATGAACTGGAACATCATAATCTGCTTCAGCTATAGCAAAGAAAAAGACATCTGGTAGACCACTTGGAAGCCAGCCAACGATGAAGACTTCAATTAAAATAAAGAACATGTCCTCAGGAGAGCATCTCTGAGCTCAAGAAGTTATAAGTCCAGTGTGCTACTTGAAAGCCAACTACTAGAGAAAAGTCATTTTCAAATAAAGCGAGACAGAGAGAGCAAGGTTTGAATTCTTTCAAGGATCATCTTCTTGTCCTCACTGATGACTTAATAGGAGCTGGAGGTGACACCACCCAATGCTAGAAATAGGCTATCACACAGAAAGTGAATTTGTAGGGCTGCCCATAGTGTTTCTGGGGAAATTCAAATGTTAGCATGAAATATAGGGGTGCCGTGGTGTAGCTAACAGTACACTGGGCCAGGAGTCAGCCAGCCAGGGTTCCAGCTCTAACTCTGCCAGTTTTGACCTGTGAATCTCATGCAAGAGACTTCATCGTTGTAGGTTTCAGTGTTCTCAGCTGAACAATGAAGATACAAAAATCTGTTTCATAGAAATAAGGGGAGGAGTGTATGAAACATTCTATGGAATGGCATTTAATACAATGCCTGGCATACAGTATGCCTACAGCATGTTAGTGAAATAGAATAAACCAAATAGAAAAGAAAACCATTCTTGCCAAAAATCTGGTGTATATTTTCAAATTAAAGAATTTGAATCTGATATAAACAGCATCTATGAAATACACACCCTGACGCACAAATTAATGCTGCATTTTGTCGAAAAGAGTCACATCACTACGGAAGAGATAAAGCAATTTTATAGAATCCCCAAAACAGGCTCAAAGACTGAACATAGAAACAACTGGACACCAAGGCACTGAACCTCCGTTCAGGGAAAGGAATTGATGGTCAGTATCTACAAGATGATGAAAGTTCTGCAAACAGCAGTTGCCTAGAAATTCTCAATAGACAGTCTACTTACTAATTTCTTGGCATATCAGTAACAGTGTTTTTATTAATATTCTTGATATCATTTATATATTGTAATCATTCCCAGAAATACTGGATAACCATGAAATCAACCATCTTGGTGAGTTCAAGAGAACTAGCGTAGATTATGTCCCTAACCCTTGAATGGGTAATTCTTAAGTGATCAATTGATAGCTTAGAGGGAATTTGTTCATTGGGCCTTTCTTATTTTAGTAAGCCCAAACAAAGCCCAATGCTACTGAGCCTTTTTGTATTACTTTATTACAGCATTTATAATTAATCTCTGTGTGTATGTCTTTCTCTTCTGCTAGTCTGGGAGTATCTTGAGAGTAAAGGTTGTCTCTCTCAAGACCCACAGTTCCTATCACAGAGACTGGCACATGGTATGTGTTGTGTGTGTGTGTGTACATATATACATATATATGTGTGTGTGTGTGTATATATACATATATATGTATGTGTATATATGTACATATATGAATACATATATGAATGAGTGAAAGAATGTTCCTCAAACCATTCACTAGGAATAATGCCTATGGGAATGATATATGCAAGCAGTAAAGGCACCAATGGGATACACATTAGAACTGGGGAAGGAGGGTAAAAGAGGTTTAACAGAGGGTAGATTACAGAAATAAGACTTGCCTTACATCTCAGAACTCAGCTGGGAAGAGTTGGTCTTTACATACCTTGCCAATTTCAGGCAATTGCTTGGTTGAGCTAGTGACCCAAGGAAAGCTGAAGTTTAGTAGTAAACACTACCTTCCTATTTGGAAATTGATGGTTGGACTCTGAAATGAAGAAAAACACATGATGATTCCCCCAAATTAATGACTGCAGATTATAACGGAAGTCTCCCCTCCCCTGATAACATAGACAGACTAACCCCCACAGATGTAGAGGAATCTCATTCTGTCTGTCTGTCTGTCTCTCTCTCTCTCTCAGTCAGAAGGATCTGAAAATTTTCTGGGCCATGAGAAGCATGAGTTGGTTTTCTGTGAAGCTAAGGATATGTGAATTCTGGGAGAAAGTTGGGTCTGTGCCAGAGAACTGGGCCTTTACAAAGAAAATATTTTCAAAAGTGGCAAGAGAGAAGAGAGAAGAAAGTGAAACCAAAACAAGAATAAATAGCACAGAAAAACATGGAAAAAGCTAATTTTGGGCTGGTTTGCTACTGTACTGAATATAGTTGTGAAGAAAAGGAAAAGGAGAAGGAAATCCAGAATCCTATTCTTCAAGGCCTGTTTAAAAATGTACTCCTTCGTTTATCTTTTTCTTTCAGTTTTTCAGTAAAGATGGGCATGGTTAGTAAACGAGTCTGTATCATCAGATAAAATATTAGCATTTGAGCTGATTTCTTCCTAATATTCTGCCATCCACCTTCAGTCCAAATGAGCCTTTTCCACAGGAAGAAAAATCAAAAGAGACAAACAGAGACATCAGCATCTCATTGTCTTGGCCTCTAACAGCTAATGGCCACAAAAATCCACAACCCTTCCTGTGGGCCACATGCTGGTGCCCTATCTGAGGAGTGGGCAGGAATATCAGGGAGCAGGAGTGATGGGGCAGACCTGAAGTGGAAACTGAAGGCTGCCTTTCCAAACACACACACTGAAATCACCTTCAGAAAATATCAAGAACAGGCATGAGAAATTGACACCAATGAATTTTCTTTCTCAATGAGCATCTCCTTCGCTGTATCTTGCTTTATGACCATACCACCTGCATCGATGACAGAAAGAAGTCACGCAGTCCTGGGATCTACTCCCGGCTTTGGCATTCACCTGTCCCACTGTGGACAAATTAGCTTCGCCAAGATTCTGCTCAATCTTTTTTTAAGATGTTTATTTATTTATTTTGAGAGAGAGAGAGAGAGAGAGAGAGAGAGAGAGAGAGAGCATGCCAGCATGGGGAAAGGCAGAGAGAAACAGAGGGAGAGAGGAAATCCCAAGCAGTCTCCGCGCTGTCAGTGCAGAGCATGACACAGGGCTTGACCCACGAGCTGTGAGATCATGACCTGAGCCAAAACCAAGAGTCAGACTTTTAACACTGTCAACCGACTGAGCCATCCTGGCACCCCTGCTCAATCATTTGTAAGAAGGAAATTATGTTACCTCTCTCAAGGGTCACTGGGAGGATTGAATGAGTGAGCCTGTGTGAAAGCACATTATGAAATCTTAATAAATACTTGTTTCCTTTATGTTCTTGTTCCAGAGCAGTACTAATTGCCCACCTGGACTTCTTGGATCTGACCTCTTTATTCCCCATTTCTCCCAACCCCCACAGTAGTTTGATTAAGGAAATTGTCTAGCAGAGGTTATTAAGCCCATGCCATTTTCATGACCCCATGTCATTTTCTAACACATCTGTTAAGAAGTTTGTAAGCCCCAGACAATCAGCTAAGTAGGATACAGCTATAAAATCCATTGTTGTCCATGATTTTGGAATTATCCAAGCTCCTGAAGATAATAATAATAATAATAATAATAGTAATAGTAATAATGACTTGCAACTTTGAATAGCTTGAAATGAGTTTGATACCAAGAACTTTATATAATAATTATAACTTAAATGAGTTATATTTTTGAGCACTTATAATAAGTGTTTTACCTGACAATGATCGTATAAATAATAATAGCTAATATTCACCACACACTTAAAATTTGCCCACTTTTACTTGTATTTCTCTCCTTTGGGCTTCCCACTGATATAGGAATTTGGAGCTCAGGGAGGGAAGTGGCCTACTTAAGGCTGCACAGCTCTCATGCAAAGCTGAGATTCCAATTCAGGTCTAACTCCAAAGTGTTTGCCTTTAACTACTATACCTACTTTTTCCATGAGAAATCCAAGTTTTCAGGGGGCCTTATTTGGGAGCATGGTATGTTCCTACAGCTAAAGAATAACACTGAGATAAAGAGCTGTCTTAGGACAGTACCCACTTTGGCACTCTCAGAGTTTAGGGTCTCTGAATTCTCTCCAATCTGCAGCACCATATAAGCCCTTTAATGGTGAAGTGACCATAGTCTGAGGGTTTGGGGTTGCTTGATCCAACTCAGAAACACTGGACTGGTTTTGGGCAAACACCCATTCCTGCCTCCCAGTCTCAACCAAGCAAACTACTGTGTGCCCAGGTGTATACTCCATTCAAGGAGGGATTCAGTGATAGCAGAGGTGTAGTCATTTCCAAGAGTGGAGTAGATTTCCCTTTTCCAAACTACCTCCCCACTGAGATCTGTCACAAGCTCTTTAAGAAGGGAAAGTTCTTCATTCTGTAAGGTATTGTTCCTGGAAGAGAGGACTTAAATTCATAGCAAGGTGGAAATACCTGAAGAATTTCTATATTGGATATTTCTGTATTGAGAAGGGGGAAGGGACTTGCATGGCTAAAGATGGAAAGGAGAAAAGGGTGCATTTCCAGAGGAGGCCCAAAGTGTCCTAAACAAACACACCTGTGATAGCCCAGTCAAGGACAGAGGTTGTCCTAAATCCAGTTAGTGTGACCGCCTGCAGTGAATGGCTGGGGGTTGTTCAGATGCTGGAATGTGGCTGAGGTGTGGGAGGTGTGAAAAGGAAATCAGTGTAGTGGTTTAAGAACCTGGGCTCTGAAATCAGATGGGCTTTGAATCCCACTCAGCTATTTATAAGCTGTGTCTGAACATTGGATGAGTGTTTTACCATCACCAAGCCTGTCTCCTCTTCCATAAAATGGAGATAATACTAATAACTCCCTCCCTCTTAGGCTTGCTGTGTTGATTAAATGAAAAAAAAAAAGCATTTAGTACAATGGCTGGTGAATAGTTGGTGCTTAATAAGTGTTATTAATAATGATAGTACTCATTAATATCATTAATTTTCCCTAATCTCCCAACTTTTCCAATTTAGCATTAGTATAAAGAGAAGTTCATCTTTATGGATTTGGAAATCTAGTAAGTGTCCCATGAACTGAGACTGTGGAGGAATGAGGGACTTGGGGGAGAAGGGCAGGGCCTAGATTCCATTAGGCATTGGGCTCTGTTAGCCATGGGGTTTTAGAGGCACATCTGAGAGCAGCTGAGAATCTATATGCCTTGTTTCACAAAATGTCTTAATGGAGAGCACAAAGACTTTACCATTTCCACTGAAAACTCAGTCCCTTCTGTTTCCACCTGGTGTGTAAGTATTGTCATCCCCATTTGGATGCCAGAAAGAGTCTGGCAAGAGCCTGGGTGTCTGCAGCTCACCCCTGTCTGCTGCATCCAGGGCCAGCTCAGGTCTACTTGCTCAGGCAAGTCAGCTGGCCATCAGGGTAGCTGATTCTTGCCTCGTCCCTGAGTCCTGAGAAAACGATCAGATGCTTAAGAGGGTGTGTTACAACTTAGTGTTTTTTCCGGCTCCAATAACGCAATTCTGCAAAAGTTGCTCAACCTCAGGATGATCTTTTCACCAACCTCTATTTCTGCAGGTTGAAGTCTTCCTGTGACATATCCCAAGCAGGCAGGAGTCAAGTAGTGTCTCCCTTACAAATTACTCAGAATGCTGGGGATGATGTGTAATCCCGTGCCTGAGCCCATTAGCTCTCTTAGCTGCCGTGATGGAAACCAGGTAGCTGTCTGCTTTCAGTCGCACATAGCTCTGTTCAGAGCACAGTGCCAGACAGCTGTGGAGAACCTTTTAGAGGAGGAAAGAAATCGCTTTGAAGGAATGAATAGTACTGCAAGGCGGTGGAGCCTGGAATCCCAGGGAGTTTTCTCATAAAACCAAGAAATACAGCACCATCCTCCAAAGAGGGGAGCAGCTCATGACCTACTTTATTGCTGTGCCTTTGAGCCTGGTGAGTCACCATGTAACTTCAGTGGCTCTTCCTGGCTGACCTGTTGCATGTGTTGTTCATCTCCAAGCAGCTTTGCAGTTAAAACAGGGAGTTGGTGGTATGCATCTGGTGGAGAAGCAATACACATACAACTTGAGGTGCTAGTTTTTTTCCTCTTTCCCTCTATTGTTCCCCCGTTGCTTATGTACTGCTACGTACTCTTTCCCTGTGCCACCTGTTGCTTTAACCAGCATTCCTTCCCACAAATTCTGCTAAGAAGAAAGAGTAAGCATCCAAGACAGAACCATTTAAATCTAACGATTTATGAGGACAGGATTGTGCTCTAACCTGTTCACCACTTTGTTCAGAGTCTAGAACAGCACCAAAATCAGAATATGAGCCAAATGCCAATTTAGCGATTCTGGAGACTTGCTACCTGAATATATGCACTCCCAAAAGTTCCTGGGACCACATCCCATCATTTGATAGACCAGTCCAGACACAGATTGACCTCTGTGACAGTTTAGCATCACCTTAGTTACTACTAGGTAAAGAAGGTTAAAATTGCAGCAAAATGATAGATACTTAATATTTCACTGTCCAAATACTGTGCCTATCTCTTGAATATTTGAAATGAGCACTCCTTAAAAACATCTTCGGAAGAGGGGCAGCTGCGTGGTTCAGTTGGTTAAGCGTCCAACTCTTAATTTTGGCTCAGGTCATGATTTCGCAGTTCGTGAGTTTGAGCCCTGCGTCAGGCTCCATTCTGACCAGACAAAGCCTGCTTGGGGTTCTCTTTCTCACCCTCACTCTCTGCCCCTTCCCCTCCCCCTTCTCTCTCTCTCTCTCTCTCTCTCTCTCTCTCTCTCTCAAAATAAATCAATAAACTTAAGTCTTTGGAAGATTGTTACTTTAAGACTAGTAGGTGTCCCCCTATCTTCTCTGACTGGTCATAAAAAAATCCTTCCCTGGGTGTTACAAGCCACCTTCCTTTACTTGAGAATCAGAGAAAACCTCATCTCTGTTGACCAGAAGGCAATTCTGAAAAGCAGCCTTGGTTTACACTTTTATACATGAAAGAAAGTCTGAAATTGTTGAGTAAAAGAACATGTCAGGTTTGTCCAGTGTGTTAGGTTGGGTTCCCCAGAAGCAGACCCTGAGACAAAGATTTGTACACATTAATGTATTAAGGATGCCTCCTCAGGAAACCTGGTAATGAAATCAGGGCCAAGTTAGGGCCAAGAAGGGGAAGAAACCAAGCAATGTGTGATCTCAGCCAGAGACTCACAGAGGTGGATTTCATCCTGATCTCTCCAGAGCCTAAATTCCACCTCAGAATTGTCTTCAGAGGCAAGGGGCTTTGTACTTATGTGCCCTTCGGTCATTGGTTAAGGGATGCTCCAGGGAGGATGTCATGAAAGCAAAGCAGGTTCTAATAGCCTAAGTGTGATGTTGAACAAATTATGATGTGTGAGCAAGGAGGGTAGGTGTGGGTACGCAGAATGGGATCCAAGGGGATCTGTGTGGAGCATCTACATAATTCCCAGCACCTAGCTTCTGATTGGTGAGCACGCCTCTCCTATATTCTAGCAACACAGCTCTGAGTAAATAGCAAAGACTTTTCAAAATAAAAGTCAGACTCCATGGTGTTTTTTTCCACTGAACTGTGTAAGCGCTATAATCTCCAAAACACCCTTTGCAGAGACAAAGCCGATACGTTTTTACTATCTGCCTAGCATTTGTGTCCACATCTTAATCAGTCCAAAATTTGGAAATGCATCCCATTAAAAGGTATTTTGGTCCCTTCCTACTCCAGGACTGTTTTGCTGACTGCCAGGGCTGGCTAAACCATTTTATGAAGCTGTTCCTCAGTAGTCCAGACCCCATGTAGCCACCAACAGAGGAGCAGAGAATGAATGTGAGGTTTCGTAGTGCTGAGACCTCCCCACCCCACCCCCATGCACAAATGCTCAAAGTATATGGAATGCTCTCACACAAATAAATATTCTCCCATTCAATGGCTCAAGAAATTTGTCTCCCTGAAAGATGCCTGCTTTACAAGCCTGTATATGAAATGCAGGCCACTCACTGGTGGGTGCCTGACCAAGCACTTCCTTACTCTGTTCTGTCCCCTGTATTAGATGGAAGTTCCACAGGAGTGGGTCTTGCTCTATCCTTGTCGGCCATTGTATACCCAGAGGCTGGAATAAAGCCCGAATCAGAGTACATACTCAATAGATTTTTTAAAATACGTATTTGTTAAATGAATGAATGAAGTCACCTCCCAGTAAGCTAAATTATTTAGCCAGTCCCTATCTAAGTGGAAACTAATTTTGGATGATTTTCTCTACTTTTCAGTCAACTCAGCACTGTTCTTTAATGATTCGATCTCTTGAAAGTAACTTCTAATGGGCTTAGTTATTTTATTTATTCTGTTTTGCTCAATCACAGATAAATTTGCATTCGATTGGATCTAAATGGTTGGTACAGACCTGTCCTTGGCTAAAACTCATCTAAGCCATCACAAGACAGGCTGAATTCGGGCATATTTCCACAGAAGTAAAAATATTTCTCACACGTATTCAGTTATTCATTTATGGGTGGACTGTTCTGCTTGAATATTATCTATATGTTTTGATTTTCTTCTTTCTCCAGCTTTCCAACATTTGAGCTTTCTTTTCAAAAAGTGATAATTGTGAGGGAGAGGAAATGCATTTCGAACCAGTTCATCTTGCCAAGTAAAAGTAGCTCAGTTATCCTCAACTCCTGCCACATTGAACTTTGAATTCTGCTTTCTCCTGCTTCCATGCATGGCCCATACTGACAGAAATGCTCTTCTCTCACTTACCTGCGTGTGCCAACCTTGTCCTTCCCGACCCAATCCCAGGGCCATTTTCTTCGTGAAAACTTTCTGTAGAGACTGAGGTGCTCTCCCATCTTTCTGCTACCAAGGGCACCAGATATTCAAACCTTAAATCTCTTAGCACCTATCAGTTTTTGATGGAAGTTCATCATACTGATAGACGAAATCTGATGCAGATTTCCTGGGCTCAGCTCCTGGCTTTGCCATTTAATGACTCTGTGACCAGAAACAAACTACTTTATCTGTTTCAGTTTCTCATCTGTTTATTCTTATTTTTTTTTTTAATTTAAATTTTAGTTAGTTAACATACAATGTAATGTTGGTTTCAGGAGTAAAATTCAGTGATTCGTCATTTACTTACAACACCCAGTGCTCATCACAACAAGTGCCCTTCTTAATACCCACCGCCCATCTAGCCAATCCCATACCCACCTCCCTCCAGCAACCCTCAGTTTGTTCTCTATTGTTAAGAGTCTCTTGTGGTTTGTTTCCCTCTCCCCCCCCCCTTTCCATATGTCCATCTGTTTTGTTTCTTAAATTCCACATATCTCATCTGTTTTTTTAAAGGTAATAGCATTACCTACCTCATACAATTGTTAGCATTTAGTGATTTAATACATGAAAAAAAGAATACATAATAATATCTAGCATGTAATCAGTGATCAATAATTACTAGCTCTTTTAAAAATTATTGTTCTTTTACATGTTTGCCTTGACAACTAGATGGTTATCTCCCAGTGGGCTTGAGCTATGAATTGGCAGCTTTCTACTTCCAAATCCTAGGGCAGCATGTGGAACATAGTTGAAGTTCTATAAATGCTGAATCAATGAATAAAAGATAGTCATTGAGCATGGTGATAAAAGCAAGATGTAGGCATTACCCAAGAGTGAGTTGTATCTCTTGGAAATTACTGTAAGGACTGTATTCTATGTAACTATGTTGGCAACCACAGTGAAATAATCTGCTGTAGGCCAGTACTTCTGGAAAAAGTCCACGGTTGCACCCAGGAACCAGGCTTCTGAGCCCAACAACTCTCACCCTCACTTGTGGGTAATGCTGAACTCTAAAGCCACTCCATGATAAAAAGAGGGATGACTTTGTCATGTAGCCTAACATGATTGACATGGTGTTCACTGCACTCACCAAGCCAGTTGATGTGTACATAGTCCCAGCTGGTGTTCAAAGAGCTTGGAGAGGGGGCTCACCTCTGCCTGTGCAAGTACTGACTTAATAAGTAAGTGGAAGAGTTGATTGCTAGAAAACTGTATTGCATAGGCTATTCCTACCCTCCCTTTGGCAGATTTCCCTTCTCTGCTTCTTCATTGCTGGTAGAACTGTAATTTCCTTTTCAAGTCAGTGAGATATTCAACCCAAGACATGGTGCCAAGACATATGGGTGGAAGTGACAGTCAGTCTCTTCTGACTCTTATGAGCAGTGCTTTCTTTCTCTTGCCTCTCTTGTACTCAGTCCATCTCCAAGAGGAGAAATACCCTACTGGTCCAAGAATAGTGAGAGGTACGTAGAGCAGACCAGAAACCTACCTAAGGCAAGGTGAGATGAACACAACCCAGTCCACTCCCTGATCCATACCAGGGCCCAGACTTGGAGCCCTGCCAGGGTCAGCTCAGTATCGGCTCACACCCAGAGGCACTGCCTGAATCAGAGCCATCCAAACTGACTGCAGATGAGTGAATGAGAAATAAACATTTATTGCTGTGGCTGCCGAGATGTTATGGTTGTTTTACATGGCACTATTAGACTGATACAGGAGTCATGACAGCAGAGTAAGAGAAGCTGTAAACAGATGAATTTTAGCTTCTTTCTACTTTTGTGATGGATGGCTGCCCCACGGTAGGCCAGAAAGTCCTGTGGCCTGTGGCTTATAGGAAATGGGAAGCTGCAGCCTGCCTCTATTTGCATTTGTGGCACCTCTGAGGCTTGGAGGAAAAGTGTAAATTCTTCATGCATATTTTCCTGCAGAGGGGAGGAGCAAAGTTGAGAGAATCCCTTCTCTATGATAAGTGTCTTCACCAAATACTGTCCACACAAGTTGGAGGTGACATGTTTTGGTTGGAGTGTTGAAGGAAGACTGATCACTTCAAGCATTGTGACTAAAGCCCTAATTTTTCTCCAGAGGCAATGTGGCGGAGTGAAAGGTATAAATCTGAGAGACTGAAATCAATAAGATTTGGTTGAAATCCTGCCTCTAACAGTCGTGACCACCGCCAAATTATTTAACTTTGTTGAGATTCAATTTCCTCACCAGCAAATTAGGAGTAGCAACACTGATCTTACACATTTACTTTGAGGAGTAAATGAGTTAATGCACACAGATCCCCTGGTCCACAGTAGATGGCCAATAATAAAAAGTACAATTTGTATTATTTTTCACCAAGTTCTTCATTTTCCCCTTCCTATATCAAGAGTATAATTGATCTAATGACATAGAAACATGTGCATGTTATAATTCAATGATTTCTGGTTTAAAATTTAGAGGTAATCATGGTAGGATACATCCAGTTTTCCCAACAGTGGACTAACCCCACTCCATTTCAGATGGATTTAACTGGAAAGTGTGAGTGGTATTTTTTTTTCCTCGCTTTGAGTAGCATGGTGGGACGGGAAGGCCTCGGGGAGGCTGGCAGTAGAGTCCCAAGCTTCCCAAGCACACCAAAGGATTTTGCTAAAGCAAAGTACACTATTATTAAGATTAACAGTTTTCAGATGGAGTCAGCCTTTTCAACTAACTGACTGACTGGTAATGATGTTCATGAGATGCCATTTCCTGCCAAACAGTAAGATGTGGAATTTGTTAAATTAAGCCATGTGATGGGTCTGAAATGTATTAACTTAATCCATAATGAATGCCATTCCATTCCTTTTAACATGCTTCCCCAATTAAGTTATTTAGGCCTCAGATAGCTAAAGAAATTGAGCTGTCCCACTTGTTGCCAATTGGTTAATTCCTTGATGATGGATAAAAGCTACTAACTGCTTTTGTTTTTAAAACTGTTTTCTTCAGTAATAGCAACCTTTTAATCAACTGTTACAAAGAAAATGCTTAATGCTCCACAAGAAAATGCTCAGGAAAGTAAAAAAATTAGGAAGATTAATGCAAAGAGACCCTGTTCAGCCTGCCAGAGCACCTCCACCAGGACCCAGTGTGGTTGCCATTACAGTCAACATGCCACATGAAGGACTTGGTGGTCATTTTTATTCTTTAGCCCAGTGTTGGGCACATAGTAGACGTTCAGTGTTTATCAGGCTGAACTGAACTAAATTCTGGAAGACTCAAAGTTTCTGACAACTGTCTCTCCCCAAGACAAGAATTTCCAGATTTCAGAATGACCGTCTCATTCCCAAGAGGATGTGATAGAAATTCTCAATAGGAGTAGGATGCCTCTACTAGAGCCATATCTATGGGGAATGGGGACAATCCTTATGTAGGCAAGCGACCAACATATCACAAGTGACTTAGCCACCTTAGGCTGCCCCTGCCTCAGCACCAAGGTGTGTATGATGTTCAAAGACTTTCCTGGACAGTCAATGTGTAATTTGCCCACAAACACTTGGTGCAATCTTGCACAGTGCAGCCAACTGACAGATAATCAAGTGCAATACTTCAGTCTGTCAACCTTACCTTACATGGTAGAACATACCAATTTGAAAGAAGCTTTTAGACAAAAAACTGCTGAAGGTAAAATCAGTTCCTGTGATAAGGAACTAATGTTTGTTTGGTTTTGTTATCTTGAGGCTCACTTGATATTACAAGACATGACCTATCACCAAAGCCTCTTATTTTTAGAAGGAGCCTGGTGGAGAACTGTGGTAGTTTATTTGAGGGGTTGGCAAACTACAGCTTGTGGGCCAAATTCAGCCTACTGCCTGTTTTTGTAAAGTTTTATTCATACCCATTTGTTTATGAATCGCCTATGGCTGCTTTTGAATTACAATGGCAGAAGTAAATTGTTATGACAGAGACCAGATATTTTACAAAGCCTAAAATATTTACCAGTTAGTCCCTAACAGAAAAGTTTTGCCGATACCTGGTTTTGATTTTTCAATATATTCAGTCTTTCTGTCTTCTTTTTGGTAAGACTATAATTTCCCCCACTGATGCTGGCTGCCATATCATGGTGAGCAGAGTATATGTCCATGCCCCTTGATCTGGGGTCTGCAGTAGTCAAAACTCAAGGCTTCTGTCCACTGACTATCCAATTATATAAATCTAGGCACAGCTCTGAAGAGACTTCATAGATGGAATTCAGGTTACAGATCTGAAATCAAGAAGAATATTCTAGATTATCTAGGTAGGCTCAATTTAATCACAAGAGCCCTTAAAAATGAGTTATATGTCTGACTGAAGTCAAGCAGAGAGGTATGGCAGAAAATATGCAGCACCAGGGGGCTTCAGAGAGACATGAAGAGTGAGAAGGACTTGATATACCCTTGTTGACTTTGAAGATGGATGGGATAGGGGGGTGGACGGATGGAGAAGCAGAAGAAGAAATGTGGGTGGTATCTAGGAGCCAAGGTGGATCTCTGACTAACAGCCAGAAGGGAAACAGGGACCTCAGTCCTGCAACCACAGGGAGCTGAATTTCCCCAACAGCCTGAATGAACTTGGGAAAGAAATTCATTCCCCACACTTCTCTCTAGTAACGAGCATGGTTCTGCTGACATCTTGAATTTAGTCCTTTGAGACTTGTGTCAGACTTCTGACCCTACATAACTGTGAGATAATAAATTTGTGTTGTTTTAAGCCACTAAGTTTGTGGTAATTTGTTATGGAAGCAGTAGAAAGCTAACAGGGGATCTAATATCTTACTTGCTTTGACCAAAGTGATGTTAAGAGACAGGATGCAAGTAAAACCTGCAAATGTTCTAGGACTTCTATTTCTAGAGGGGAGGTAGGTAAGGGGACGGATGAAATAGATGAAGGGGATTAAGAATATGCTCATCATGATGAGCACTGAGTAATGTATTGAGTTGTTGAATCACTATATTGCACACCTGAAATGAATATAACACTATATGTTAACTATACTGCAATTCCAAAGAAATAAAAATAGATAATGAATAAATAAATAAGTAAATACCCCCCCAAAGAGTGCAGTTTATAACGTCCATCCATCCAAAAAAAAAAAAAAAAACCTAACAAAAATTGACCTGACAACTTATTTAAATTTATTTTTGAAATGCATCGTGCATTTCTAAGTACAGTAAAAATCTCTACATACCCAAACCAGAGCTTCAGATTTAGAACTTAAAATATTTTTTTTGTCGATTTTTTAATTGAATCTTCATGGCAGAAAAACATGTGTACAATACATCAATGTGCTTTCGTCTTGTAGGAAATGAAAATTGGTAAGCTTATTTTTAGTTTAATTTGAGAATTCTGGGTGCTGCTGGGTTCCTGAGTCATCATTACAAATAGGAAATCTTACACGACAGCACTGAAGACCTAGCAGGTAGCAGAGGTTGAAATGAATGTCTACTCATTACATTAAATACTGTGAAAATGAACTTTTTGATTAGGCCCCCAGCAGCACCTTATTTTGCTATGATATGTTCCCCAAAGTAGAACACAAATAGACACAAACAGTAATAAATAAAAACATGGTTCAGGTTATTTGAGGATTCCGTTCAATTGGGTTTCAGTTAATTGCAGTTTTGCTGTGTTTCCTCACAACACCATTTCCCTTACCATAACTCTGTAGATTACCAGAGTGGACTATTTCATGCACAATTTATTGCAGAGACAGGCAGTATTTATCAGTTCCTTCATGGCAAAGAAGAATCATCTGCTTGAAGGCCATCACTCACATTGCTGTCAGCAGAGTGGTCTAGAGCTGAATAATAAAAGAAAAGAAAAGATCCCCCACAAATAGTGGATCTGTGATAACTTCATTAATTTGAGAATTAGGAGACTTTTCAAAATGGGGAGGGGGATACCCAACCTTTTAGCAGAACATCCTAGATAAGATAGAGTCCAGGCCTTGGCTCATCCATCATTGTTTAGAATTAGCTTTCATGCACTTGACCTTAACCATCACTCTTTTTGTCAAGCCTGGGTGTCAACACAAAAGAAATTGGTTCATGGATGAGAGTGCTGAGTGTGCATCTGATCACACTCCTTTCAGGCGCTTACCTTCTCACAGTAAGGGATCAATTAAAACCAAATGGAGCAGATTTCTCTGGATATCTGGGTCGTCGATGTGGAATGCTATGGTTTGGGCAAAGAAGCATTTAACTAGAGAAGAGAGAAAGAAGCTCCTGGCCCGAGCACAAACAGGACAGGCATGTATGTCATAAGCTGCGGGATGTAAACACATTCAGCACTGGACACAAAAGGACAAGGACACAAGAGACCGTCTGTCATGTCATTACCTGAATATCTAGTTGTATTATTTATAAACCAACTTGCGGCAGATGTTGTCTTTTTTAACACAAATCCTCCTTCCAGGGCATTATGCATGAGGCCTAATTGTAAATGCCTATATTGTTTCTTTCCCCCACTGATTTATTGTTCTATAGACATCTACATGGGAACGCAGTGTGGAACTGTGCTGTTTTCTCTATTAATTATTTTCACTCTTTGATTACTAATTTCAGAAGACAAACTTTTCACTGTTGACCTCCTCGGGAGTGGATTGTTTTACAACGAGACTGTATTAGGGAAATGAGTCCCCAGTGAAAGCAGAAGGGCATGAAAACCTTGTGTCTTATTTACATTAACCCAAACACAAGTTTCCCAGTCACTTCCCTCTTAAATCTTTATCCACTCATACGAGGAAAAACCAGAGGTCCAGGAACAGTGATTCACCAGTGTTATTGCACAATGTAGAAGCTATTACATTAAAATCAAAGTCTTCCCACTCCGCCCCCCAACACACACCCCCCCCACCCCCGTCATTACTATTAGACATTAAGGCAGTTATCCATATCTCTGTACCAAGGATGCAAAACCACAAGCTACTGCACAGGGAACATAGTAGGTGCTCAGAGATTGAGTGTCCTTCCAATTTAGAATTTGACATGATTTCCAAAGTAAGCTTTCATGATATAATGAGTTAGAATTTGGAGGAGAGGTTGGAATTCATTTCCTGAGAAAATTTTGAAGCTTTTGTTATGCTGTGGGATTTGATGGGTTCCTTTGAGCAAATGCTGATCTCTGTGTGATCTCCCACTGGCCTGCGTGGTCTGCCCGCTGGGAAAGAATCACAATTCCTAGAGAGCCCTCAGGGAGACTGACCTGGAGTCTCCCTCTCACTCACCTCCACTCCCTCACTCTCACCTCTGCTCAACAAGAGGGTGCGATCCATACAAGCCAGAGCTGAAATGCAGAAACCAGTGGCTGCCAGGGCAGTTGTCCTGAGCCCTGGTGGGGAGATAGGGATGGATATGGTGGGGAAACATTTGTTGCTTGCATTTACTGGGCTCTGCTCAGGCCTCACACGTTCTTCAGGAGTCCTTGCTGAACTTGGCAGAAACATGTGAACTTGGACTTAGGAAGGTCAGACCAGATCTTCCACCTCATGTCTCTATCCTGTGAAGAAAACCCTTCTATCCCATATTACTTAAGTGACCATTCAGCTTTTTCAGGGATGTCCCCAGAATGCCAAGCATATTCCCTCTTGAATAAGCCATTCTTTCTATTTTGTGAGGCATCGAATAGTTAGTACCAAGGTTCTGTCCAGACCACCATCTTGTCCTATCTTCTTTCTGGAGCCACACAGAGGAAGCTTAACCATTCTCCGACGTGTCAGATCTCTTTAATTATTTGATGACATCATGCAGAGCTATAGGGCCAGACTTCATTCTGGAACACAGGGGAGACAGTCACTTTGTACCCACCATGGCTTGTTCCTCTCTGCTTTGTCAAGGGTGGTCAGAAGCCCTTCCCGTCATGGGGGAGATTGACCCAGTGAGTCTGGTTAGGGCAGGCAGGGCTGTCTACCATCTGGAGGGAGGATGAAGGAACAGGTAGGAAGGATAGAACTCAAGTTCCTTAAAGAGCTCAAGTGGGTAGATCACCTTGATGCTTGGTTTTTCCCAAACGGATGTTCTTTATTTTACTCCAGTGAAATCAATCCATTTCAGGTACTAAAGAACTGGTCTTGTAGGCCTGCTTCAATTCTCAGGGACAGCCACATGCTTACAAAAGTTCAAAGTGGCTTTGTGTGTAGAGGATCTGGTGGCCTCACTCCCTTCATTGTCAAAATTCCTACCTGCCCTTCAGAGTGAGACTATCAAAATGAAAAATACTGACTCTCTGGGGCAGCACTGGAAGGCAGCCATTGTCATTATAATCATGGTCGATTTATTGTCAAAAGGCCTGTTTGATGATCAAATGTATCAATTGCCATACGTTTTGGGGTTCCATATTCCAGTTCAAACCATTAAGCCATTTTGTGGTAAGAATAAAGGACTGTGACTCCCCTGCCATCCAGCTGGTGTGATGGGGTCTACCTTTCTTCTCACATTCACTCAATCATTCATCCAGCATCTATTCTCTGTCATTTGTGTGAAACCGTGCTAAAAATAGATCCTCAGTGCCTGCTACCTTAGTGCACCCTCAATGAATGTTTATTGAGAAAATCTTGGTTGTTACAGTCTTATTGGAACTAAAGAGTGGATAGGATCCACAAGGAGGCCCTGAATTTTAAACTACTTTTCTGGGAATAGAATGTTTGCTCATTCTCACCATGCGATATTTAAAACTGCTTATTTTGAAATAATTATAGATTCACAGGAAGTCGTAAAGTTGATACAGGAAGGTCCTATGGACCCTTCACCCAGTTTCCCCCATTGGTAACATCTTACATGACTGTAGTCGAACATCAAAAGCAGGAAACTGACATTTGTAGAATCCACAGACCTTATTTAAAATCTCACCAGCTTTACAGGCACTCATTTGTGTCACCACACAATTTCTGAGTGTCTGGCATTCAGTACATGGCATAAGACTACCATCTGGCACCTTAGAAGAGCTTACTTAAAACTTCTAGAAGAGCACCTTTCCCCCAAGGGTCCATTCACAGTAGCTTCCTGAATGGGCTAGCCCTCTCAAGTTCTCAGAGTCAGTGTGTTCTTTCTCTCTCTGCCATCTCTTGGGCTTGCCTCCAAGAACATGGACAAATAATGCACTGACTGATGTGTGGCAGTGATGACAGGAGGTAAAAGGATCTAGGACTTGTTAGTGATCATCAGCACCTCTGGTCCATCCAGTGGAAGGGGTGGGTGGGGGGTGGGGTTATGCAAAGATGCAAGCTTCAACCCAGAGGCTGAGTCCTAGGTCCTAGGAACCTAGGTCCCTAACCCGTAGAGCAAGATAAGGACTCAAGGGAGATAAGAGCTCATCTGTGTGACTGACTCACGCTCAGTATTTCTCAGCAAGGTCACGTGTGCTGGGAGTTGGGACAGAGACCTGCCTCCCACACAGAAAGGCAACCCCCACATCACTGTCCCAAGCACTTTTGAGTTTGAGCTCTCTGCTTGCCAAGTCCCCAAGATCAGGAGGATCTCAGCAAGATCCAGGCACTGGGGAGGAAAGGCAGAGAGATGGGACTCTTCCCAGCCAAAACCTACTTCAATTGATCAGCCAGTCTCTGAATAGCAGCTTTTGACATCTCAGTGGGTTGTGAGGGAGGTGTGGTCATCACAAATGAAACAGACCACAGGGTGTGGAGGAGACCTCTGCAGGGCCCCTAATCAATTACTAAAAACACAGAGAGGGTCCAAGGAAAATGAGTGAAGGAGACAGATGCATGCTGACACTCAGTGGGATGGCTGGGCACCAAAGGAGAAGTTGGGGGATTTTTAACTTCACAGAGGAAGAGGTGATTGTTTTCTTTCATCAGACATTGCCCTCAGAAAACAAAACAGAAACCAGAAGAGAAACATTGCCTATGGAAAAAAAATACATATAGAGGCTGAAAAGGATGAAATAGGAGGAATGGAATTCTGCTTTTATGTAATAATTTAAATAGTCTTGAATGCCCAGAGGGCCCAGGCACTATATTATGTGTTACAGAGAGGTTGGCATCTCCCAAAGGGGATATGAAATGGGAGATGAATATTATTAATCATCCCTATTTGCTACATGTTAGGAAACCGAGGTAGAGTGAAAATGAGTGATTTTTACCTCCTGACTCACATGCTGTGGCAGCCACAGAGCTGGGATTGACAGACAAAAGCTTGATGCCCTGCAAAGTAGTCTGGTGGTGTGCTTGCTGCTGAATGTAGCAATGTCCAGGAACCCGCCGTGGCAGAGGGTGACCACATTCTACCCAAAGAGCCCCGTGGGCATGGCCGGGGACTCCCACAGGCACTTCATCTGCGTGCCCCAGGCTGGTTCCGTTTCACTTGTAGTGACCCTAACGGATTGGGCTGGTATTGAACCCTCATCGATCAAACTGAGCTTCGGATAGACTAGATTAGGGCAGGAATTGTCTGTTCAAGTCGCTTCTATGTCCCCAGGACCTAGACCAATGCCTGGGGCTGAATCCATATTTGTGAAACCATACCGACTGCTTTCTCAGTGCTGGGCAGTGATAGGCACCAGGAACAGGTTGGTGCCTGAGCCAGTCATTCCCAGAATGTCAATAGGTATTCTGAAGGCTGAGGAGTAGGAAGTCCTCAGACCAAATAAATATGGGAAATGCCATGTTTAGCTTTATGTTGAAAGATTTCTCATTGCCTTTAATAAATGAATATGGTGTGAGAATTTCCGGGGGGGGGTACATTTGCATCATTTCACAGGTATAATTGATGGTAAAACCTCTTCCCCTTCCTGCATATACCTTCAGAGCACATATTGCTCCTGGTGTTTGTTCCTTGGAAAAACTGTCCTCAAACAGTTTATGATATCTTATCCATGCTCTTCAAAGCAATAAACAATAACTCAGTCTCCCTTGGTCACTGGTCTTGGTGATGACTGAGGTCACCAAGACTATGGCTGCCAATTACTGTGCCTGAGGCATTTTTCCCGCTCTGAAGCCTACATCACGCCTACCTGGTACCTCACTGGCCTCCAGCCTGAGCATGCAGCTGTTGGATACCTCCCTGAGGCAGACTGGGACATATTGGGGGCAGAAGTCTCGTATTGGACACGGAGTAGGTTCTAACTTTAAGCATGAGCTCACGACCTGATGTCTAAATTCAGAGGGTCAGAAACCTTCAAGACAGTTCTGTTCAGTAATTCCGACCCAGGAACACAAAGTCTGAATTTTCCACCATGCCCATCATGGATGCAGAGATGAATAACAAAGAAAACTGCTCTTTCGTCCCCCTCCCCAGAATGTGCCTCCACAAGATGGAGCCCAGAACTGTCAACGTGTGGCGTTCAGAGGCCCCATGTGGCAGCCTCTGTCTCACGCATGGTGGGGCGTGCATTGTCTCGGGCAGTGGACTCTACTCTTGCCGCAGTCTGAATAAATCACCCGTGCCCTTACTGAAGGGAGTTAATTGCGTTTGGAAATACTCCAGGTACTGGGGTTTGTTTGGTCAAAGATGTGGACAAGGGTAGGGTAACATATGCACCCACTTTCATGAAATACACGTGAAGAATAACGGGGCCCGGGTTACCTTATTTATAATGGATACCACACACACTCCTCCCTGCGTTCCCTTCCAGGCGAAGAATAGGAGAGGAGCCATAGCAGTATTTTTCTTTTAGGTATAACAGTCTGTCAGTATCAAATTCTCTCAGTCAGTGGGGAGCAAATAGTGTTGATTTACTGAAAATCTGGGATTATGTCTGCTCTGTGGTGAGTGTAGATTTAAGAGAGGAGAGGTAAGGGGTCTCCAAAAGGTGAAGAAAAACACAAATGAAAGCTAGCAAGGAAAAAATAGCTTGACAGTTAAGATACAGTGCAGCCACCGTCAACATCTTCTGGAAAGAAAAGCCCAGGAATAAACACACACACACAGACACAGGAACGTGCACGTACGCCTGATTCAAGCCCCGTGTACTGGAAGGTTTGCAACCTTTTCCATTAACCCCTTTCTCTTTGGGGCATTACAGATGTGTCAATGAAGGCTTAAATACTGTCATGTTTCACGCTGGAGAGAAATTGTGACAACAGACACAAAGTTTTGTTTTAGTTTTTAAGAACTGGCTTTAAAAACAGACTCGCAGGGAGTAAACAGGGAATTCTTTCCTTCAAGGGCCCTCTGACACTTGATCACATTCCTGGACCTTTTTGTCACCAATATTTCATTATCCCAATCGTGTCACCAGTCTCCCACTCCTCCCCTTTGTCTCAAAATAACTGTCACCCTGTTATTGCACCCCAGGAATATTCCCTAGAAGTGCCTCGGATTTCCTGTTATCCCTTCTTCTTTAACTCTTCTTCCTCCTAATCTCATTTGAAAGGGAATACGATAATTAAGTGGAATTAAAATGTGGAGAGGGAAAAACCCAACCCTGTGACAGTAACTAAGAGCTTTTGAGAAGGGATTTTGGCACCTTTCCCTTCTCGGGACCAGAGCTGCAGGCAAAGGCTGTAAGGATGGGGTAATGTAACTGGTGGCGAGTGGCCAAGGTGTTGCACCCCATTCCCTTCCTGACCCCCACCGGCCCCAAAAGGTGCTTCGGGTCTTCAGAATGGTTAGCAGGTGAGCAGTGGCTATTTCCTTCGTGGGTCCCAGCACTGTCACCGTGGGTCAGCAGCTCTCGAAGAATGTGATGAGAAGGCAGGGGCTAAAACCCCGAGCCGGCAGCGGGAAGGTGCTAAATGTGCTTTTTGTGAAGGTCCCTGGGAGCTACGGAGGAGCAAGATGTTGGGGATGGACACCCTCAGTAACCCCGTCACAATGGACCTGCGGTGTGTCTGAGTCAGGAAAGAGAGACAGGGAGGAAGAAGAGAGAGAGAAGAGGAGGAAACAGGGGCAGGTAAAGACACACCACTAGTGTTAAGTAACTCTGGGAAAGAAGACAGAGCTCTCAGTTGTGAAAGAAATGCCAGTGGATCTCTTTATTTTCTCAACTGTAAATCCCTGATCTCGATAGTTGGGATTCCTATGTGATTTTCCTACGTGGACTCTCTTAGCTTATGATTCTCCAAGACAAGCGTCCGAGGTTAGGACAGAGGCCGTGTATGAGGACATGTGGACTGTGCTGCCAGGGCCTGTGACACCTGCCAGGGGATTGGGGGGCCCCATGTCTTAGCTGGCCTGTGACAGTCCTGAGCTATGCCTCTTGTCCCCGGGGGGGATTGTTTATAACACCCCCTTTCACTCTTTAAAGGCTCCTGGTTTTAACCATAAATGATGTGGTCAGTCTACATGTAGGCAAATTAAGGGCCTCTTTTAATAGGGCCATCAACCACCCACCTCTGTGGGGAATAAAAACTATTGGAAAAGAGTTAAGGAAAATTGAAACTCCAAGGCAAAGAATAACTTCTTCTCAGAGACAAGAGCAGTTAGAGACCTCAGAAGAGGCCCCATTTATGTGTACTTGGGCTGTGTTTGGACAGTATTTCCTTTTCTTCTTTTCCTTCCTTTCTCCTTCCTTCCTTCCTTCCTTCCTTCCTTCCTTCCTTCCTTCCTCTTTCTTTCTTTCTTTCTTTCTTTCTTTCTTTCTTCCTTGGCACATTCATTCAGGTATTCAGTGGCACAAGATCCTGGTTGTGACCAATGTGGTGCACAAAGCAGCATGACAAAGACAGGGGTAATAGTGAGACGCACCTAACAGTGGGCCCAGCAGGGGGACCCACAAGGAAGAATAGGCCGTGGGCTTGAGGAGGATCCTTTAAAAATGTAGCCTAAAGGGCGTCTTTCGTTTTATTATCAAAACCCAGGAAAAATGCTGGAGCCCATGGGAGAAAACAAACCACAACTTCTCTCAGATTCTCCAGTCTTGCATGGTGCAACAAAGCCTGCCTTTTTTACATTTCAAAAGAGGCTGCTTTCTCTTTAAAAAGTAGGAGCTACTTGGTCTGATGCGGCTGCCTTTATCAACCATGAAGTTCCCAGCAAGGTGCTGTTAGTGCCTGATTAAACCTCATACCAGCCAGCGTCCCCCATGGTAACCCAGAGGACATCCGCTGAGACCCAAGCGCTGATTCAGTTTAATTGCCCCGGCTCTCTGTGATGGCCATGCTCCTTGTCTCTCAAGGCCTGGAATGGAAATCCATGTGATCACATGAACTATCCGGGTGTCCTGACAGATCTGAAATATGAATATGGAGATGGCATTGTGCTCTGCAGTGACTTCTGAAACCCCAATGGTAAAATATGATCTGCCACTGAAACGCTTTCAGGACTGTGTAGTTCACGTAAAACTCGTTTTCTAATGGAACACTAATTATTAATAAATCAGACCAAAAAGAGGGGAAAAGTACGTGTGTCTATGTGTGTGTATACAAGTATATGTAAGGCGTACGTATGTATACCTGTGCGTAAGATATGCATACATATGTGTAGATGTGTGTAGAAATACACAAGCATATGTATATATGCAGAAATATATAGGGCTCTTTTTGGATAGTATCTCCTTATTTGGTTCTGTCTTTGGGTTCTTGCTTTTCTGAGCATGTATAGGATAATAACTTGTGTTTACAAAGCATCATACTCCAAGGAATTCAAACATTGAAAATACCTGGGTTATTCTCCCTCTTCCACAATGACTGAAGAAATAGATGATGCCATGTTCTTGTAGTTCCTGGAAAGGAAAAACAAGGCCCTGATGGAGGCCACAATGAGTGAGACTAGAACCAGCAATCCCCTGGAATCTGCACCACATTCCTGCCCTATCAGAAGGATGAGGCAAGGGAGAAATCGGACAAGGTGCCCTAACAAATCCCAGGGTCACTGGATTCCTTGTAAGATTCCCCTTTCTTCTGGAAAGGCATCAAAGGCAAAGGTGCCTGGCCGAGAAGATGGAGCCATCATTTAAGGAGTACTATAGAGTGACGATTCTTGACTTTCTTCTCCTCAAACTCTCTTTAAGAAATTGCTCCTCCCCCTCCTCCTGCCTCAGACTATTTGCTCCAAAAATGTTAATCTACCAAACAAAGGAATCAGGCTAGAGTAGCAGCTGGAGTTCTACAAGTCATACCCACAAATCCTTGTGATGGCAATGACCTCTTTCCCAGCCACACAAATTGTCTGTCCTTAACACACAGACTGGCTGTATTTCTAGTCTCTTTCTAACCAAATCAAAGATATTTTGCTGATTTCTTCTGCAGCCTTATTCTGAGTAAATATGTGATTTCCATTAGGCTTTTTGAAATATGTAAAATATATAGACTCCCATTACTACCTTTAGGACCTCTAGGTGTTTGGGGATCCCTTACTGGGAATCACTCCGACGCCCAAAATGAGTTTGAAGATGAAAATTATTGCTAAGGGGAAAAGAACTGTTGGTGTAACAAGATATTTAAAAGCAAAATTTTTTCCCACCTGGGTTGGTCAGGGCCAAGCAACCGAGAAAGGGATGTTTTCAAAATGAGAGTAACTGCTAAAGCAAAATGTGTAAACCTAAGACATGAAGCAAACAAGGGAAGAGCAATAACTTAACAAAAGAAGAGGATTTTATAGCATTAAAGCTGTTTTCCCCTGAAATGATATTTTCATTCAGCTGGGCAATTTTCTGGGCTCCCCAAACTTTATTCGGTTTTTGGCAATTACTCCAAGGAGACCCAAAGAAAGGCAGGTTATAATCACATGTAGCATGATAGAAATAGAGGAAGCTGCACACAATTTTTCATTAATTAATGTATTTTTCCTCAGTGCAATAAGGAAGGAACTTGTAGTCAGGCAGATCTCTCAGCTTTCCAAGAATGTTGTTGCACTCTGTAAAAACCCTGACTTGGTTCCTATATTACTCAAATAGACTTTCAGAAACAGTCATCAATCTCTTTTTATATTTATTATGAATTCATTTTAAGAAGTCTTCTTTATGCTAAAACTCCAGGATCTGTTTGAAAGTTTCCTGAATCTGAAGTTTCACAGAGAGGAGCATCTGGATGGCTCAGGCAGTCAAGCATTCAAATTCGGCTCAGGTCATGATCTCACGGTTTGTGAGTTCGAGTCCCACCTCAGCTGTATGCCGACCGCTCAGAGCCTAGAGCCTGCTTCGGATTCTGTGTCTCCTCTCTCTGCCCCTCCCCTGCTCATTCTCTCTCTCTCTCTCTCTCTCTGTCTCTCAAAAATAAATAAACATAAAAAAAATTTAAAGTTTCCCAGAGAAAGGCTGATGGGGGATCGTATTCCATTAAGGGTTTGGTCATGTCTGAGAGCAGGGTCATCAACCAGAACACTCTACCATGTCTGCAGGAAACACTGTTTGGCATCCTTTCTGCTGAGGTTTGTGGACTACCATAAGGACTAGCTTCTCGAAAACAGACAGAAGCACCTAGTCACCCTGTGATAAAGCCAATCACTTTGTTAACAAGCATAAAGGAGGACTGCCCGTACTACTTATTTTCCAGCATCTAGTTAACGCAAATAAAGACAGCTAGTGAGCAAAATTTGGACTGTATCTCATTTATAGAGTTTCTCTACCCCCCCCAAAAAATGTGAATGCCTCCTAAATTGAGGACCTTGTAATTTTAGTCCACCAACGGGTGACCTGGAATCAGATTCCCCTGGAATCATTTCCCCCAAAGAGAAACTACTTAAAAATAGCCGTTTCTCTATACGGATATCAAATAAGTATCTCCTGTAGGGGGTGCAGTGGGCGCAGGAACCCAAATCCACCACCAGGGGAGGAGGCCTCAGAGGAGTTAGAGTAACCGAAAGAAAGGAAATTTGACGGCTGGGTATTCGGAAAGTATTCCTTACCATCAAGTCTATGAGGCAAGGGGGGGTGTCTCCCAAGGGAAAGTGGTGGGAACCCCACGATTAGAGACACTCCTTCTGGGAGGCCTGGCTGGAGCTACGGAAAATTAACCATAGGGAACGATCGTGCCCTGGCAAGAGGTGGAGGAGACGAGTTTAAGAGGCCTTTCCAGCTCTAATTTCTAAGATTTTGATTAGACTACAGAGAAAACAAGGAAATTTGAAACCGGCGGTTTGGGGGGGGGGGGCACAGAAAGAAAGAAACAAAAACCAGAAGAGAGAATAATGCCATTAAGTGAAGGCACAGTTAGAACACACACCAGCATGCCCCTGACTGTTAGCCCACCTCAGTCCTGGCCCAGCTGCCACCCATGGGCGTGTCTTAAGGGAACACAGGCAGGGAGCTGAAAACTTGAGGGGCCGAGGGAAGACCCCTCTGGACTTAATTGAATGACACGGAGACCTTGGGGGCCTTTTGTCTGAAAAAGTGCCGAAAGAAAGGAAGTCTGTGGTCAGGAGGTGGCCAAGGCTCCTTTGCTGGTGGGGTTTGGTTCTTCCTTTTGGCTCCTAATCAGTGCAATCCTATCTAAACAGTCTCCTTCCCCATGCAGGTACATGTGGACTTGAGCTCTGGGCTCACTGTTTTTCTAAAGGATGTAAGAAGTATCACAATAGCACGTGATTTCCCTGATTTTAAGCATGTATGGTCACAATAATCTGAATACCCAGGGTGCTACCTCCTTCACTGCCCTTCCTTATCAAACTTACCTTAAGTCAGCCCAGATTAAGTACCAAAATCATATAGTATTCCAAAATAAATAAACAGGCCCACATATTTGTAACTGAGTGTGTGTGTGTGCGTGTGTGCAAAGAACAGTAGACATTTCCATATCATGATTCTTTTTTTTAATTAGTCCAAAGAACTGTGACCTGAATTCAGAGGGAACCAAGTTCCAAAAAGGTACTTTTCCTGAACATGCACAGACAAAGGAAATAGTTTCCTTACGGAAAGGAATCACTTGAAAGCTTTTAGGCCAGACCCTGGTCCGTCTCAGATTTCCTTTCTTTTAGCCCTTTGATGAACAACTCATAGGGAGATTCAAGTGCCTTGTGCCTGGTTTGAATTTGCGCTGTTGCTGACTTTAGTGGAAAACTTTCATAAACTCAATCAGGCTTTGCTCCTTTCCTGCACCACTGCCGACCTATCTCTGATATGTCCTTGGATATTCATCTTGGGTCATCCATGTCATCGACATGACAGAAAACAAATCTTTCCCCAAGAGACACAGACTTCACTGTACTCCTTTCTTCTGGAGCTCTGGGCACTGCCAGTCTCCTTCTGGAGCAGGTGGAGGGTGGGGTAGAAGCGAAGCACAACCGGAGTTGGGAAGGCGAACTGGAACAACACTGATGCTTGAGGACAACTGCTAGAGATCGCATATCTCCGTGGCAGAGTTATTACTGGAGCAATGCCACAGGGATTCCACCCAGCACCCGAGCAAGAAACCATGTTCTCCATGTGCCAGAGCCTTCCTCAGGAATGAGCTGAGTAGAGGGTACCGTTTTAAAGAAAAGGCTTTGCCTTCAAAACAAGACTCTTTCTTCTGGTCACTTGGGAATAGCATTCTGAATGGATTTCTTTTCCTCTTTGCTGGGCTCTTTGGTGAGAGCTAAGAGGCTGGGATGCCCAGAACATTCTGTTCAGGAACCTGTGCTGCCTTCAGGATTGTGTAGTGAAAAACAAGAGCCTTGGAATCAAGCCAGTCTGGATTTGGAGCCCAGTCCTGGCACTTAAGTGGGTAACTTTGAGCAAGTAATTTAAGTCTTCCTGGTCCTCAGCTTATCTGTGAATTTGACATAGTATCCTTAATTTATGGGTAATTGTGAAAATTAAATGAGATTACATTTCTAAAGCTCCCTGTCTTGGCTTCATTCTTTCTTTCTGACCCTATGCTCTTGTTGATAACTTTGCAAATTCTCCTGGTCCTACGTAACTAAAAACAATTTGTGTCCACTCCAAGAATGGAAGATCCAAGAATATCCCTAGGGTATGTGGGCCGAGGCAAATCACACTGTATGTCCCCACTCCCAGCATGTTTACAAAGACACAATCAGAACTAAGTGAATTTCAAGGGCAGTTTGTATTGAAGGTGAGTATAGCACCAAAGAAAGAGTCTAAGGAATATGTGTGAAAGCAGGAAAAGGTGGCATCCTGTTCAACCTCAGGATGGCAGTGTAGGGGTCTGTGACATGTCTATCATGCTTCTTCTATCACTGGTCTCCCCACACCAGCAACACTGACCCCCAGATGGCTCATGCATTATGCTCAGTGCTTGCTCAGTATAGCAGTACACAAGGGCCCCTGGGCACAGCACGGCCACGCTGATTGGTCAAAACCTCTAGGAGTGAGTGACAAAAACACTTCTCTCTTGCACAAGTATTTCTGATCTTCAGGAGGCTCATTTGCCACAGTTCCTTAAAAATTTTTGGTTATAGGGGCACCTGGGTGGCTCAGTCAATTAAGAGTCTGGCTCTTGATTTCGGCTCATGTCATGATCACATGGTTGGCGGGATCGAGCCCCGCATCGGGCTCTGTGCTGACAGCACAGAGTCTGCTTGGGATTCTCTCTCCCTCTCTCTCTCTGCCCCTCCACTCCTCAAAATAAATAAATAAACATTAAAAAATTAAAAAGGAATTTGGTTATAAGCAGGCCAACTAGATTTGGGAGGAAGTAAATCTGATAGATAGCTACCCGCACAGCTACTTCAATTTAAAAAAAGGTAATCTATTTTTTTAAAAACATGAAGGATATAACTGCATAGTGGAGGCTTCATTGTTGAAAGTAGGCCACTGGTGTAAGATAGTGTATCAGTTTCCTATGGCTGCTATAACATATAGCCACAATAATAGTGGCTTAAAACAACACAAATTTATTCTCTTACAGTTACTAGTGTTAACCTTGACATTAGGATTGATGCCTTCTGGAGGTCCTAGAGGAAGAATCTCTTCCTTGCCTCTTCTAGCTTCTTTTGGCCCTAAGCGATCTTTGGCTTGTGACCACATCACTCCAAACACTGCCTCTGTGGTCACATTGTCTTCTCTTCTACAGTCAAATCTCCCTGTGCCTTCATTTTACTAGGACATTTGTGATGTCATTTTAGACCCATCTGTATAATCCAGGATAATCCACCTCCTCTCAAGATTCTTAATTTAATCACATCTGCCAAGTCCCTCTTGCCATATGAGGTAATAATCATGGGTTCCAGGGATTAGGATGTGGATATCTTTGGGGCCATACTCAGCCTACCACAAATGGTAATCCCCTTTCATTAATGACTGCCAGCAACTGCCTTGTTAAAATGTGTTCTTTGCCCAACTGAATAGAAAAAAAGAAAAAAACAGCAATTCTTTGGCACCCGCATTTTATTATTTTATTATTATTTTTTTATTTTTTATTTTTCTAAATAGGCTCCACATCCAGCCTGGAGCCCAACATGGGGCTTAAATTCACAACCCTGAGATCAAGACCTGAGCTTAGATCGAGAGCCAACTGAGCCAATCAAGTGCCCGTGGCACCCTAATTTTAAATCTATGTACAGCTGTAAGACCACAGGAGCATCATTTCCTGCAACTGCCATTGTGTTCACCCATCTCGAGAAAGGACCTGAGAAGTGGCTTCTAAAGACACTAACAGCCTAAGACCCACAGAGGAATCTCTGTGCAGAATTACCATATACAAATATTTCAGTCACTTTCCATCTTATCCAAATTGAGGAAGTGCTCCAGATCTGGCAAGAAAGCATATGCTTTGTCCAAACACATAGAAACCTAAATATATACCCCCTTAAGGGATAGGGAGTAACATTTAAGCCAGGAATGGTTGCCCAGTTGAAAAACAGGAGGTTGAAAGGGGACAGCTATTTAAAAGTCAGTCTGATATGACCTGTTCCCCAAACAATTCATCTCAGGGTCATAGCCATTGTTGTTAGGTGGCATAACATTTATTACCATAGTGTCCTGGGCTCCTTGGATAGGTAACAGACACATCTATTCCTCAGAGCATGAGCAAAGTTGATAATGTCCTCTTACCCTAGGCGAACTGCACTTCAACTGCCAAGATACTGGTTGACATTAAGTCTTTACAACACCTATCATTGTCTGTCACCTCCCGAGATATACTCTCTTCTGACTGGTTTCTCCCGTCACCAGCTACTGATGCCATTTTACTCAATCTCTTTTGTAGACAAGCTCTTGGGTCCCTGACACTGCCTGGCTTGCTGAGTTTGGTCATATGCTCAAAGCAAAATTCACAGACCTCCAGACCTCATAGTGTGATGGGATAGGAAATAATCAGAGGACCTGCACAAAATAAGACTGTCAGAGAAACTGCAAATCAGCAAAAGAATGAGAGCCCCTTGACCCCGAGCACATCTGCCATGTATTTAATTCCACGTTCTTGCCAAGCCCCAAAAACCCAGGCTGGGGAGATGTGGGAGCGGCGTGGGGTTATGCAGTCTAGGAGAGCAAAGAGGTGAAAAGCCTGGCGGGTTGCCACTCCTGCAGTCCACTCTCCCGGAAGGAACCAGGTGCATGGGTGATGGGGGAAGGGGTGCTGTGAGCCACAAGGATAGTCTTGGACACACACGTAAGTGACTGCAAGAATGTCTGGGTGACCAGTCGCCAGTTGTACTGCATTGATTTTATTTGCTTATTACTTTGCCAGCTGGCTCCAGACCAGAGGAAGCAAATGAGGTTTTAGCTGGTCTTTGGGGTTCTGATCTTAAGACTACATTAAGGAGATCCCAACATTTGGGAAGAAGTGAGCCAGTGAGATCCTGGGTGGGTCTTTACTTCCACATTCCAAGGTCAAGTTGAAAAGAGGCCAGGTACAGGAAGGTTTCGTTTCAAGAAATGCCATAAGGACTTTCATGAAGGAGCTCTGCCTACTTGTCCAGCCTGATTTCCACTCCTCCCCTGCCCCCACCCCTTACCCAAAACACGCTTTCAGCTCCATGAATTCAGAGGATCTACCTTCAGTTTCTCTTCACTCTTCCCATATTTTCTCGTTCGAATGCCACTGTCTCTAGGATCCTTTTCTGGATTTCTTAATTTGAATTAGTTTAGCCTTTCCACATCTCTTCAGGATTCCTTATATAGTTTATTACATGAGGTGCTAGAATAATTAACTGATTTTTCTTGCTAGACCCAAAGTGTTTGAAGGTGAAAGTTCTATCACTATATGCCCCGCTTGGTACATGGTCACAATCCCATCAATACTTAGTGAGGAGATGGCATTCTTGTATTAGACACTTTTTTGTGGTACAGACATGAGCCATGGACCACTGGGCATGTTGCCAAAAGTGTTTGGTGAGTGCACTAGAAAGAAAATGTATGAAGCCTCAGTTTGGGGGTTTCTGTTTTTGTTTTTGTTTTTGTTTTAAGAAAAGGGGTCCTGACCAAGTTTCAAAAATTTTAGTTGCTGCAGTATTTTCTCTTGGGGAGATGGAACCAGGATGCAGGATGAGCAGCAGGATCACCACATACATTCTGAACTCAGGAAAGTTGGCCACCTTGGAGACACCAATAGAATTCTGCCTGCTACAAGCGCTCTGTACTGACATCTCCATATTGGTACCTATGCCAACCCAATCAAATCTTTCCTTGGGAAGAATAAAAGAAAGTTGAACAAGGATCAGAGATAATAACGCTTCAAAATATTCCAAGTGTTTGAGCGCATTTCTTATACCTTCATTAGTTAGGGTTGGTAATATGATTGCTCTAGTCAGTGGACTACAGTTGGAAGTGGTGTGTCACTTCTGGGCCAGAGCATAGGAAAATAGGTATGAATTCTCCAAACACTCACTTCCTGGCTTTGGTGATCATGGAGGACTCACGTTGAGATGGCAGAGCAAGGGGACCAAAGCAGCCTGGTTCGCTGAGTCACTGCATGGAGAATTGCTGCCTTGGAGAGTTGCCCAAACCCACAGCAGAGTCTGCATGAGGGAAATTTAAATGTTTGATGTCAGGAGCCACTGAACTTGGAGTGACAAATGGCCTATCCTGACCGAAGAAGGCAAGTTGTTCTAAAACGCTTCCTTGAATACTTATGAAGTAGACCGCTCCTCAGTGCCAAAAGCATTACAATAACTGTGACACCCATCAGCTGACTGTCTCTTGCCCTTCATGGGAATCAGTATGCACCTTTCCTTGAGAGCTCAAGGAACCTGGGGGGCTGATAAGCTCAGGGTGAATTCAGTGAGTGTGTTGGAGAAAATTCAGAGAAGCACTGACGTATGGGCTATGAACATGTGAGCACCTTCCTTAAACACATTCCTGAATTATAGCCTCACAAATCAGTCATCAGATGGCAGGGGCAGAGACAATGGAGCGTAGTGGTGGATCAGATATTTTACACTTTGGAGTCTCCTTACCAGAGGCCTCAAAGGCCCTTACCTCTCACACCTGTATTTGACCTCTTACATGTGTTCATTATTTAATACTTATTAAATACCTAATAATTATGATTTCTCATATGGGGCAGAGATGTTTCCTTGGCCATGCTCCTAAATACACCCATCCCATGCGGATACTGGTCAGCACTCATGGGTCACTATTTACTGATTCAAATGCCAGACCTTCAGACAGAGCAAGTGTTCAATACACTTTGAATGAACACATTCATTGTATTCCTATCTTACTCCACCTCAAATCTTACAAACACAGAATTCACTAGGCTGAGCTAAAGAAAGCAATTACCTTTTAAGTAAACAACTACCTGGTTGTCTACATCAGGCTCCATCAGAAATATTCTAGAATTTCTTTCCTTTAGAAATAAGGAATTATTATAGAGACCTAGCAGGGAAAAGGAGTTTGATTTGCAAACAACCTTAAAATACACAATCCTCTCTGTCTCTTCTTTTCCTCTCTGTAAGCACCATGAGGCATTTTCTATTAAAAATTTCAGCTCTGTTTTGTATCACCTTTGCCCTCTTCTCTGCTCCGACTTTAAATTCAGGAGATGGTTTCCCTAGGGAATATAGATCTTAGTGCCATGTGATCTGGCCTAAAGGGTAGTATGACAGAGCGAAACAAAAGGGGACGCTAACCTTGCTTTCTCCCACCCACGTGCACACCTCCCCACTGACTGCCAGGGCCTTGCAGTGAGTAAGGCTCAACAATCTTAGTAACACCCAGCAGTTTGTATGATGAGGTCCTTGGCAAGTCTGATTCAGAACTGGAAACCAGACGTGGAGTTTACAAAATATCTGACATTTGGAAACGACTGGTGAAAAATATATTTTTAAACGGCTTTTATTGTTTTTATCCTTTCTTAATAAAGAATTAATACTTGCTCATTGTAGGAAAGGTAAAAATCATATGGAAAATCGAAAAGAGAAAAATCATTTTTCACTCTAACCACGTAGATACTGCTCCTAACATGCTGGTTTGAAATCTCTCCCTTTCTCAGTATGTGTTTGCGCGTGTGTGTGTGTGTGTGTACATGTGTGTTTGTGTGTGTGTACATTCAGGTGTAACTACTTATATATAACTATATACACTTAATATTATTTTCATAACTTAGTATTAGTCATTTCAAGAAATCAGAATTTGTCTTCTGGAGGCAACAGTATAAATAAATACAATGCAATTAGGAAAAGATGTTGATATTATTATTCAAAGAGAGCAGTGTGACATGGGAGCCATGATTGACAAGAGACAAGCAGACCAAATACACGGCTGGACTGCAGGTACTCAGAACCAGAGACGGAGTTGTAAAAATGGCATGCTAGGAAAAATCTAACGTTCATGTGGATTTTTCTTCTGTGTGGATCTGAAATGTAATCCTTGCTATTTCCCCAAATCTCCAGTGCCTTCAGCGATGCTTTCTGGAAGACATCAAGGAAAGATGTTTGCGCCACTATGGGGTGAAGTGCTGGGATATAAACCTGGAATAATGCAGAGGACAAGATTACTCACTGACCTACTTCAGCCACAGCGTGAGCTTCAGGCCAAAAGAAATGAAGAAAACAGTTGCTACCCCCTATTCCATGGATGCCTGGATCTCAGGGGGAGAGCCTCTAGAGAGAATAGGAGAAAGGGAGAACGTGGAATGGGTTGGAGTGAATTTCATGTGGATTCCATAGGATGAGGTGGTTTGGCCTTCATCTAAAGCACACACATATAGTTGTAAAAGGTGGTATTGTGTTATTGCTGTTTCTGTACACTGTACAGATTTCCACATCACACATATTTTAAGGCCATCCATGAAAACAAATATCCATAAACATCGTCATGTTAATGTAGCTGTGACAGAGATTGGCTGGCCGGTTATGCTATGTATTACATGCATTTATCAATGCCTGGTTCTCTCTCCTTCTAAGTATATAGGAGACTACACTTCTCACCTCCTGCAGGTAGGCATGGCCATGGGACTCATTGTGAGTAGAAGCAGTGAGCGCTGCTTTTTGGCTTGAAGGAGTGAAGATTCTATGGACCATTCTCCAGTTTCCCACCTTGCCTTCTTAGCAGCCATGGAAGACGCCTTGTGTCAAGATGATGGTGGCAAAGGAGGAGAGTGGTTTGGATTGCTGAGTCATCACATGGAGGAGAGCTGCCTATAATGTCATCTGGATTTTGTGTGGGCCGGAAATAGATTTTTTTGTTGGTTAAGCCACTGAGATGTTTAGAGTTGTCACTGAAGCATTAGTCAGCCTACCCTGACTAACACATTGGTCACCAAATCCGTTTCCTCTTTTTCCTGGTTACTCAGCTAGATTACCTTGCCCTGCCTGCCTGACTGCACTTTGTGACTTAGTTTTAGCTAAGAGATTGTGAGCAGAAGCAATACATGTTGCCTTTGGAATGAAATAAGTAAGAAGTGGGTGTACCTTCTCTCCTCTGTTTGTCTTTCTGCTGATGAGCAGGAAGTCAAGGAGATGAAGGAGCCCCAAGTTTTAAAGGATTAATGGATCCATGAAATACGGCTTGGTAGAGAACTGCCCACCATTTAGAAACACTTGTATCAGACTTCAAGTGAGTGAGAGTAAATTCCTATCATGTTTGAGCGATGACACATATTTTATGTTGTTTACAACAGCAGCTCGCATTACCTTAAGGTTTAAAGAAATTGGTGCTTTGAAGTGGAGTGTTTCCATAACCAAAACCTAAATTACGAATCCTCTGGCTTAGCGGTAGAGTGGCAAATGGCAAGGAGAGCAGCAGTCCAGAGGGCTGAGTACTCCATCATGCACTGGCAAAACTTTGGGAAAACCATTGCCTTCAGTGACTTGGAAGGCTGACCATGCCCATACCAAGGCTGTTAACTCAGGGAAATTGTTGGAAAGAGTCAGTATGAGTACGTGATAGCTACTGTGATCTGACTGTAACAAGGTTTTCTGAGAAAAAGATAGGCTGACACAAGCACTGGCTGGTTTTCAAGCAGAGATGAAAGAGAAAGGAAAGAGTTCTTCTGGACTAAATGTGAGAGAGAATTAAATTTCTATAATGTGGACATTTGGGATGTTGATGTTTACAGTAGCTGTCATTACTTTAATTAATATGGCTGTATAATATTTTATGTATGAAGATATCACAAGTGGTTTAAACAAACCCTTTCAATGCATGTTTGGGATGTTTCCAGTTGTTTTGCCATTGTGAAAAGCCGTACTTTGAACACCCCGGTACTATAGCTTTATCTATTTGTCTGATTGTTTTCTTAGAATTTATCCATGTAATTTGACATGTAGAGTTAAAGAATATGGACATTTAAAATTTCATATATTTTGCCCAAGTGTCTGTAACTAAATTGACACCATTTTGAGATCCCACCAAGACAGTCTCATCAGAAACATTATCAACATTTTCATCTTTAAAATAGATGAGCACAAAATGTGATGCCCCATTGTTGTTTTAATTATTTTTCCTTTCCTATTAGTGAGGTCTAACATAATTTCATGTTCACTGCCATTTGCATTTAGTCATTTATGCGCCTTTGTCTCTTGAGATTTTTGTCTTATTTATAAGGACCCAGTTTAGTATGTCTGAGACAGTTCTAATTTCTGTCCATTCTTCTGACATAAGCATAAAAGGTATCCCTTTGACTCTCAAAGCATCTTGATTTAGACAATAAATTATATGGTCACCCTAGATATGAACCCTTAGTGTGACAATATGTTGCTATTTCCACCCCAGATTGTTATTAGTTTTAAGATTGTTTACATTTTTATGTTGCAAAACTTGTCCATTTTTTTCTTTCTGCTTTCCAGCTTCAGTGTCATGCTTTGAAAAAATTTCTCCACTCCAAGGCTATAGAAACAGGCACCTAAGTTTTCTTATATTCGTTCTATGATTTCATTACTAAATGGCAGTACAACTTCTCTCTCTCCCACTGTCTTTAAATCTTTGCTCAAATGTCACTTTTTCCATTTAGATTGTATCCCATGCCCACCTCTTGGACAAACACTAACTCTCTTTTTTGCTGTATTTTCCTCCACAGTACTTGTCACCATGTACCCCACTACATATTTCACTTATTTAGTTGTCTTACTGTCTCTGTCTCCACCATTAGAATGTAAGCTCCATGATGATGGGAGTTTTTGTCCTTTTTGTTAACTGTTATCTTCAGGAGCTAGAATGGGGCTTGGCATATAATAGGTGTTCAACAAATACATTCTTGTGGAATGAATGAAATTAAATATTCAATTCATTCAAAATTTATTTTGTTGTAAGTTATAAAGTAAGCACTCGGCTTACTTTAATACATCTATTCCCTTATTGAATTAAGATTTCCTTTAACATATGCTGACTCTATATTTCAATGCTGTGTATTCTATTCTGTTAATCAGTCTCTATTCCTTCACCAACATCACATTTGAAAATGTGCATGTACCGGTCAGAGTGGCTAAAATGAACAAATCAGGAAACTACAGATGCTGGCGAGGATGTGTAGAAATAGGAACCCTCTTGCACTGTTGGTGGGAATAATAACTAGTGTAGCTACTCTGGAAAATAGTGTGGAGGTTCCTCAAAAAATTAAAAATAGAACTACCCTATGATCCAGCAATAGCACTACTAGGAATTTCCCCAAGGGATACAGGAGTGCTAATGCATAGGGGTACATGTACCCCAATGTTTATTGCAGTGCTTTCAACAATAACCAAATTGTGGAAAGAGCCTAAATATCCATCAACTGATGAATAGGTAAAGAAGCTGTGGTTTCTATATACAATGGAATACTACTTGGCAATGAGAAATGATGAAATCCTGCCATTTGCAGCAATGTGGATGGAACTGGAAGGTATTAAGCTGAGTGAAATAAGTCAGTCAGAGGACAGATATCTTATGTTTTCACTCATATGTGGATCTTGAGACACTTAGCAGAAGACCATGGGGGAAGGGAAGGGGAAAAAAATAGTGACAGAGAGGCAGGGAGGCAAACCATAAGAGACGCTTAAATACAGAGAGCAAACTGAGGGTGGATGGAGGGGGTGGTGGGGGAGAGGGAAGATGGGAGATGGGCATTGAGGAGGGCACTTGTGATGAGCACTGGGTAAGCCAGTCTGACAATAAATTATATTTTTAAAAAATGTGTACATACATAAATATATATTTCCATAATTGTATATGTATTTAAATATATAGCACTTAAGTATTTATATGTATATAGCTTTAATCTTTGTTCTCAAATATTTGCTGTTATAGATAAAATTTAGAAGAATTTCTCATGCTCCCATCGATAGCCTACCAGGGATTGTGATAGTGTTAAAATTATAGATTGACATAAGGAAATTTTTTATCTCTATAATATTGAGATCCCTTGCCTACGAGAGAGTGTGAATCTCCAATTTTCAAGTTTCTTTGTATTAGTTATACTAACATTAGCTGCTAGAACAGATGACTTCTAAATGCAGTGGCTTAACATAAAAAATCCAATCAGGGGTTCACAGGGCTTCATTCTATTTGCAGGGTAGTTCAGGAATGAAACCACCTTCTTCTTCTTCTTCTTCTTCTTCTTCTTCTTCTTCTTCTTCTTCTTCTTCTCCTTCTCCTCTTCCTCCTCCTCCTCCTCCTCCTCCTCCTCCTCCTCTTCCTCCTCCTCTTTCTTCTTTAACCCTGCCTTTCCACTCCCATTCCAAAATCCTTTGCCATCAAGTGGAGGGAAAAACAAGGAACATACCTGTTTCTTAACCACTGTGGCCCAAAATAACACATATTATTTCTACATTAGGTCCTTACTAATGTTTGAAAGAAATTAAAGGAAAAGAAATGAAAAGATTAAGAACTGGAAAGGAAAAAACAAAAGCACATATTATTTGTATGTGGTAGGATCTTCTATTAAAAAAAGAATCCATAGATTTTACAAATATAGGTTGCCTGATTTGAGATCAATTTATAAGACAGTAGCATTTTTTCTATACCATGAATAACCAGATATAAAATAGAGCAAAAAATTATCTTTCATAATGACAAAAACTATTGCAGACATTCTGGAAAATGGTCTGTTAACACTTAATCATATATATATATATATATATATATATATATACACACGCACACACACACATACATATACATACATATGTATATGTTTTCTTATTTTTTCTACATTAATTCCATTCTAGTCAGAGAGTATAATATGTATGATTTTAATCCTTCTCATATTTGTTAGGACTTGTTAATTTATCCAAATATGATCAAACTTAGTGAATGTTCCATGTACATTTGGAAGTAATATGTATTACACTGTTGTTGGGTGCAGTGTTCTGTAAATATTAATTAAATCATGGTGGTTGATAACATTTTTTAGGTCTTTTTAATCTTTACTGGTTTTCTGTCTATTCTATCAAGAACTGAAAGTATTGATGCAATTAAATGTAACTCAATTTGTTTATTTCACCTTTCATTTGTATCAGTTTTTACTTTATGTATTTTGTGGCTTGGCTATTTGGTGCATACACAATTAAGATTGTTATATCTTCTTATTGAATTGACTGTTTTATCATTATGAAATACACCTCTTTCTTTCTGAAAACATTTATTGTTATGAAGTCTACTTTGTCTGATATTAGTATAGCCAGTCCAGCTTTCTCCTAATGTTGTTTCATTGTATGGCATTTTCTATCCCTTTACTTTTATGTTGTTCATGGCTTTATATTTAAGATTTGTTTTATAGACAACATATAGTTTGGACTTTTATTTAAATAACAACATTGTCTTTAATTGGAGTGTTTAGCTCATTTACATTTAATGAAATCATCAATATGTTGTTTTCTATTTGTTCCTTGGCTCATTGTTTGTTTCCTTTCCTACTTTTCCTGCCTTCATTGGATTAATTGATTAATTTTAGGATTCATTTTGTCCTTACCATTGACTTGTGGGCTATATATCTTTGTTTTATTTTTCACATTTGGTCTAGGCTTTCCAATATGCATCGTTAAGTTATTATATTCTATCTTTAAATAATATTATACTTCAGGTTTACTTTTGTTTTCCTCTTCCCATCTTTTCTTTATGTTATAACTTTACAATTCATTGGTATTATTATTTTTTAATTTGAGAAGTCAATTACCTTTTAAAGAAAGTTTTAAAAAAGAAAAAAATATTCTGTATTTCCCACTTATGGATTCTCTCTTCAGTTCTTTATTCCCTAATATAGATCCAAGTTTCTATTTGGTGTCTTATTGCAGCATAAAGAAATTTCTTTGGCATTTCTGATAGTGTAGAGCAGAGCTCCAATTAATAATTCTCTCAATTTGTGATTATCTGAAAATGTATTTCTTTCATCTTCATTTTCAAAGACTGGTTGTGTTGCATAAAGAATTCTAGGTTGATGAAATTTTTCTTTAGCCCTTTAAATATGTCATTTCACTGTCATCTGTTTGTATTGTTTTCCATCAAAGGTCTGTGGTGTTTCTTATGTGTGTTCCTGTCTATGTATGTATCTTTTTTTTCTAAATATTTTGAAGCTTTTCCTTTTATTATTGGGTTTTTGGATCTGTTTATGATGTGTCTTTATGTAGCTTTTTTCTTAATATTTATCTTGTTAGGGTTCCTTGAATTTCTTGTTTGAATTTATAGCTTTTACTAAATTTGGAAATTTTTCAGCCATTATTTCTTTAAATATATTCTCTGTCCTTTTCTTACTTCTCTTCTGGGACTCTTAATTATTTGTGTATTATGTCATTTAATAATGTCCCACAAGCCATTGAGGCTCTATGTAAGTTTCTCAGTCTTTTTTCTCTGTATTTCATTTTGCAAAATTTCTTTTGTTATGCTCTCAAGTTGACTGATATGTTATTACATAGTGTCTATAAATTTTAGCCAGTGAAGTTTTCCTTTCACATGTTGTATTTTTTAATCTGTAGAAATTTTTCCCCATATGTTCCATTTTTTCTCCTTTATGTAATGTTTTTTTGAAAGTCCTCAAACATATTTAAAATTGTGATTTTAAAATCTATTCTTGGTAATTCCATCAACTCTGTCATTTCTAGATTTGTTTCTATAATTGATTTTTCACCTTATTATAGGTAAATTTCCTGCCTCATGTCATATCTTATAATTTTTAATTGGAAGACATATCATTAATACTGTTGTTGAGTTGTTGATTTTTTTCTTTTATATTAAAGAGGGTTTAAATTTGTAGGAGAGACAGTTAAATTACTTGACTTAGTCCTTTTCAGATGTGTTTTTAAGTTTTGTGAGAGCAAGTTAACTAACAATAGCTTCTGTGATTTGTTTTATGATTTTTTCTTCTTTAGCTTTTACTATCTTTTTGTTTATTCTTCTCTTTTTTCATGGTTTTACTGTGAAAAAATTTAAATGCATAGTAAAGTTGAGAGAATAGTATAATGAATGATCATAGGTCATGTCTCAAAATGCCAATTATTAAAATGTTGCCATATTTGATTAATCTATCTGTAATATTCTATATTTAATTTGTTATCTCTAGTACATGGATATTTTATCTTAAGTTTTTTAATTGTTACTTTTATGTCTTTATATTGTTCAAATTATCAAAATCTGCCATATCTTTTCATTTATTCCCTGAAAAAAAAAATGGAAAAAACGCATTTACACACTTCACACATTTTTTTCCTGCCACTCACCTCCTTCACTTCCTGATGTTTGTGTGTGTGCACACATATGTGTTTTGCTTATTGTGAAGTTTTTGCCCATATCTATTATATTTAAATTGTTATTTTATACCATATATATAGATAAATAGGTAGCTCTCTATATATAGAGATACATATTCCATCACAAATTTAACATTTAATTTTTGTTTGTAATCACAACAATAACACTTACTGAAACTTAGATTGATTTTTAAAACAAGGTCTGTCATCTATCAATTCCAAAGGAGGCCATGGGTTAGTTTCCATAGATTTCTGAATAATCTAAAATACTACATACATCTCTATGTATATGAAGTGTGTGTGTGTGTGTGTGTGGTGTGCGCACGCGCGTACGTGCGTGTCTGTGTGTCTGTGTGTGTATATATATATTTATTTTATTTTATTTTATTTTATTTTATTTTATATTTTATTTTATTTCTGAGAAGGTCCATGCCTTTCTCAGAATCTCTTAGGGGTTAAGAACATAGGAATTAATTGATCCGTATTCACTAATGGCCCTTGAATCCCATAGGTTCCCTATTCCTTTTGGTTCATCTTTTCCATTGCTGGAATGCTTCTGCAAATGACCCCTTCCATGAATTGCTTATTGGTGATTTACTTCCCAAATTCTTGCCCTTTTGACTATGCCTTTCTTTTGCCTTTATAATATCAACTTGACTATTTAAGGAATACTTGGACAAAGCTTTCCTACTGAAATTCTTTGATACTGCTAATGTGAATTTTGGACTGGCTTGATGATTCCTATTGTTGGTTACGTATTTCCTCTTGCTGAATGTAATTATATTATATGCCAGAGTGCCTATTATATGCCAGACAACAGGCTAAATACTTTTGCAAGTGTTTTCACATTTCATCCTTTGATAATCTTATAAGTTATATACTACCTAACATTAGAGCCATGCAATTTGAACCCAGGTAGTGTGACTGGAGCCTTAAACAGTATTATACTGATCTGTAGAATTATTTTCTTTTTTATTCTTAAAGTTCTGTATCTTTGCTCAGAGAGACCTTGGGGGTTGACCAATTTTTATTCATTTGTCTCCTATGGTGAACCTTTGCAAACTGCATATCTCCCTTTGTGTGTTTTTTGTTGATCATTTCTTACTACTTTAAGCACATCAACTATATGCCAAACATCCATTGTTTGATTTCCTTAGCTGCAATCTTCACTCTGATTATTTTTTTTCCTTAGTCCTTCCCTCTTCATTCTGAATGATTTTCTCAAGATAGTTCTCTACCGATTCAGGTTTTTTTTAACATGAGTTCTGTTTTGGTTCTTCTACTGTAGTTATAATTCTGTGATAACATTCTTCTTCTCCTTTGTTTTGCTTACCTGTGGCAATTTCCTTCTGATTTAGCTATCTTCTCCATTTCTTGTTTAACAGGGTCATTTAACTCCTCATTTCTTAGGAGTGTGATGGAGTTGCATATTTTTTCATTATGTCTTCTAGTATAAAAGTGACTTCAAATTATGCTTTTAACTCTCTTCTCTCTCTCTCTCTCTCTCTGTCTCTCTCTCTCTGTCTCTCTCTTACCTTTTTTCTCCCTTTCATTATATAATTTTTCTAGGTCTCAAGCTTCAGTTTTTATTCTGCATTCTCACCTTTGAGTGAAGATGGGAGCTCTGAATCTATCATCAATAGTGAGAAAGCCCAATCTCATTCCATAAGATTTACTCTGAGGGGCTAAATGTTGTAGATTAAAGTATCACTTCATTCATTTATTTTTCCAAGGAAGTTAGAGAAGGAGGTAAGACCACAGACAATTTGGTCTGCTGAATTTTGATAGACCTAAATAGAAACTTCTTCACTGGGCCAGCACTTGCAGAGAGGAGTAAAGAAAGGGGTCCCTCAGGTTTCTACTTGTTCATCTACTACAGTGTGAGTGGAAACTTGGGCTCTTCTGATACCTAGTACCTAGGCATGTCATTTGGTTGATCAGATATGTTCTCAACTCAATAACTGTTGTTTACTGCTGCTGATCTAGGGTTGTGACATTGTTTTGCAGATTATCTCAAATCTTTTATCTGTACTAACCTTGCCTCCAGATCATTCTCTCAAGCTTGAGAAAACAATATGGAGTCTGAGAACGCTGAGTCATTCTGCCAGTTTGATGCCCACTGCTTATCCACGGGAAGGGAATGGACCCCCAGTAATGTGGTCTCATCTTTTCTGTGGCCCACTCACATTGCTGTTCCCTTTTCTGCAAGTTGGGAAATGTATCAGAAACTGATAGAACTGTCTCAACCCACTTCCCTTAATTCTCTGCCATTCTCATAGGTGCAGGAATTATATACCAACTCCTGGAATCCTCTTTTAATTTGGTATGAAATTTTCCTTTAAATTGTAGTATATCTGGCAGGTATCTCTTAAATCTTAGCAAATACTTACCTTTTAGAGACAAATGTATGTGATTAAGAGGGATTAATCAGAAAGACTGGAGAGTGAGATCAGAGAAGACAAGCAAAGCAAGTATTTTAAGAGGGATAGTGTGGTTATTAATATTAAATGCTGTAGAGACAGCATAGAGAATGAGAGCTGAAAGGAGTCCATAGGGTTTGCACAACAGGGAGGCCATTGACGTAGTTGGAATAGAGGAGCAAGTTTCAGTGGAATGTCCAGGGCAGGGAAGAGATGGCAGGAGGTTATTAAATACATGAAAAATGTGAAATAAATGTGAACACAGTATGTGACAGGAGAGATGGCCAATGATCTCTCTGGTCATCAATTCCCTTTCCCATAAAATAAAGCTGGACTAGAAATCTCCAAGGTGCCTTCTGCTGTGAGGAACTGCCTGAAGTAAGGGCTCACTCTTCTCAACACAAACTACCCAGGAACTTCCCCATGAAATCTGTAGAAAGAACACCAACTATGAAGTAATTTTGCTGAAACAAATTGCAATGGACTCTAATCAAGCCTTCAGGTCTAACTTCCAGTGCACAGGAAAAATGGGGGAGAGAAGAACAAGCTTAAGATGCCAAGAAGGCAATAATAGATCAAGTCCAGAACGGGAAACATTTTACAGGGCAAGCAAGAAATCAATAGCACCAAAAGAAGTAATAAAACTAAGATTTAAATTTAAAAGAAGGACAGAAAAAAAGAGTGGAAGGAAGGAAGGAAGGAAGGGAAGAAGGAAGGAAGGGAGGGAGGAGGGAAGGAAGGAAGGTGGGAAGGAAGGAGAGGGGAGTTGTAGCTGCCTGTTACCCCACTGTATTTGAGTTTCCAACAGCCACAGGGGACCAGTCCTGTTCGTGTTGGCAGTGTCCACCAGGGTCACCTCGGCTCTCTGCTTTTCTGTCTCAGGACTTTTTCTGGTATCACAGGACCTCACTCAGTCCATGAGCAGGCACCCAAGAAATGACCAATAAAGAGTGAAGCTCAGGGCTAAAGTCCCCATTTTCCCCACTTTGTGGTCGGTCGACTCCAGGAGGCATGACACAAAGTTCTTCAGATGATCCCCTGCAGAATTAAACCTTAGTTGTCCACACTCATAACCTGCTCATCAACATCTTTCTTTGGCCTTTCCTTCTCACTTTTCACTTTTCTTGTTCTGTCATTTTTGCTTCTTAGAATTACCTCTCAAATACAATAACTGCACCCAAGTCCTTAGCACAAGTCTGCTTTGGGGGAACACCAGCAAAGACAAGGGGACTATTTGAAAGTAAAGAGACTTAGGAGAGAAAACACCCAAATGCATCATGTGGGCATCGATTAGATCCAGGTTTGAACAAATCGACTGTAAAATGATGTTTTTGAGATGATCCAGGAAATCTGAATACAGACTTAGCATTTGAGGATAATAAGGCATTTTTGTAAATTTTGTGGGTTGCAATAAAACTATTTGTAAGAAAATGTCTTTATTTGGAGATGTGTAAGGGTAAAACCCCTTATGCATAGGGATCAGAAAGCATTATCTATAATGTTAGAATTTTTTAAAAAGTACTTTGAAGAAACAAAAAAAAAGGAAAAATAAAATAGAATAAATAAAGGAAGTGTGGCAAAATGTTAACAATCGTTGAAGCTGAGTGATAAGTACATGAGGGTTCATCATGCTACTATTTTATATTCCTTATTTTGTGTATTTTCCAAATCTTTCATAATAAAAAGTTTAGTCTTTCTTTTGGAAGAGAAAAATTTAAATTCTCAGAAAACACTAACTTCCATAGGAGGTAAAATTCCTCAAGGACAGATTACTTTCTGAGATCTAAGTGCAGAAAAGACTTTTATACAACTCTTTCACACAAGACACAAAACAAAGGACCCTCCTATCAGTCTGCAAAATGACATCCACTAATTACCCAACTTCTGTATTCCCTGCCTGCAGCCTTGCCAAGTGCCACATGTTTCTCTCTGAAGTATAACAAACCAAACAAGCTCTCCTGAAATCAACATATTCCATGCAAGAAGCCAGCCGCCGAGCAGTCACATGAGTAGTAGTTTGAGCACCAGAGCGGGTTTTCAAATATTCTGGCCAAGAATAGTTCCAAGGGCAGAGCCCAGGCACGCCATGCAGCTCACGTAAAGAAAATTCCATACATTTTCCATGGGCTGATTCAAGATACCCACAGAAATAGACCAAGGCATTGCTGAATCAATTCTCGAGACAGGAAGGAACCTTCTAAAAAGAAATAGCACTTGGTCTCCTGCAAGGTAAAATGTGTGCCTCAGATCTGCAAATGAAAGAGTATCACAAACATATGGTTAATGACTCATCCCAAATGGAAAAACAGAGTTTGTTATATTTTATGGAGATTTTACATGTTGAAGGTACATCTGTTGCTATTTATGCTGACATGTATGTAGAGATTGGCAGACCAAGTTCTCTGTAGGGATGAGCGAAATCCAAACCAAACCACAGAACTTTTTAACTTTGAGGCTGGATCCTGGGATGGAAAACGGTTTCCTGATCCCTTGAAACACTGCCCGGCTGAACAGGGTGACTTGGAGAGACCTACATCACAGGACTGCAGAGTTGGATGAAGCAGTGAAATGTCCCGCTTTGGGCAGAGCCTCCAGAGAGAACAGAACAAAGACAGGAAGCATGAGGTGTTGGAGAGCTTAGGGAATGGTTGAACAGTCCTGTCATAACTGAATGCCTTTTTTGGGTGACTGTTTCAGGCAAAACCGAACACGTCTATTCTGACACAAACACACCCTCCAGAATCAGACGAAGTCTGTCCCCTTTGGATCCATTAACAACATTCTCTAAGAGGGTGTCCACGTGCTCTGGCAGACATCTTTTCTCCAGTTGCATAGCCCTGAGAAGTTTGAAGACCTCTCCTCAGTCACATGTGTTTCCACAGTCTCTTATTTTATAGCTCACTGGTCTTTATTTTTGTTCAGTTGCATGATTGTTTAACCTCTGAATAGTACTTCATGCTTGTTTTCTCTAACCTGTCTTCCTCCTTCTTTCCCTTCTTCCCTCCTCCTTTCTTTGCTTGCTGCCTAATAGAGGAGAAACAACATCCTACCAAATAAGCAACCATACTACAAGATGGAAGGAGAGAAGTTTTATGAGTCTTAGGAGCTGAAATGTGTACTGCCCCGCCCCCCATTCATATGCTGATGTCTTAACCTCTAGTATTTCAGAATGTGACTGTATTTGGAGATGGGGTCTTTAAAGTAGTTAAAATGAGGTTATGGCGGGGGGGGGGGCTATGCTAGTGCAATAAGACCCTTATATAAAGAGAAAATTTGGACATAGACAGGTACGGAGGGAAGACTATGAGAGGACATAGGGAGAAGGCGACCAACCACAAGCCATAGTGAGAGGCCTCAGAAGAAACCAATCCTTCTGACACCCTTATCTCAGACTCCTAACCTCCAAAACTGTGAGAAAGTAAATTTCCGTTTTTTAAGCCCCCCAGTGTTGTACTCTGTTAAGGCAACCCTAGCAAACAAATACAGAGAGTCAATCAGGTGTATATCTATCTGACAAGGCCTGAGTTTGGTGAGATCAAAAATATCATTGGAAGAGGCGGAATATTAACTATGGCATGAGAGATGATTGAATTAGCTCAGACAGTAATGGCAAGGCTGAAAAATAGAATCAGAAGCTTCACTTGCCTACACAGACCTGCCCAAGGCTCATACCCATCCCCAGCAGGGTCTCTGGCATCATCCACGGAGATGCTATCTCCGTTGTGGCCCAGGAGCCTCCACAGCAGTACATGCTGCCCTTGCTTGTCCAATCCTTTTCACCAGACAGTTCTAACTTTGATGTAGGTAAATATATATGGAAATTAAAGCACTGTTAACCCCTTGCTTTCCCGCACATTGTTACCACTTAACATGGCTGGGAGTCATCTGTGGGCCAAGCCAAATCTCACCCACCCCATGTTGAACTCCTTAAAGAAACTAAAAAACAGAGAAGCAGAAAGATAGTAGGCTATACTACAGTACTAGTGAGACCATTTCAATGCACGCACTCACTATTTGTTTCTAATCATCCTTGGGACAATGGCTGCTGTCGAGTATTATATCACCCATGTACTAAATTAAACTCAGGTTACTTTTAATATCATCTAAAGTATTCTCAACTAAATCCATTCCTTCAAGGTCTGCATTATGAAAGTCCAAAGACGCATTACTGACAGTCATGGAAAATGTATTTAACATTCTTATAAATACTGTAACTCCCTTTTTGGCAGAGTGCAAAATTGCTCCTTCTGCATTGATTTATGCAGTCACATGATGCTCAAAGAGGTCTGGCTTCTTCTCAGTGAAGTTCAGGCGGTTGGGCTGAGAAGGTTCAATGGCATCAGAGAGCACATTTAGTCTCTAGGCTCTCCTCTTGTTTTAAACCCTCAACTTTAGGTTAGGAAGAAGATCATAGATGTCAATAGTCACAGAGTCTTAAAGGGCAAAGGCCGTTTCTGAACTTTAGTTGTGGGGGGACGTGCAGCAGGAAGAGACCCTCTGGGTCATTAATGGGAAACTTGAGCCCCAGTAGCACCCAATACAGATGAGTAGGAACACACATGTATTTGCTTTAATGAAGGCCAAGGACCAAGCCGTCACCATTTAAGGACCTCAAAACATTGCTTTAATTGTAGTTATAAACTTCATGTGTTAGGTTCAGCTTCTTCCCAAACACTTTCAGTCATCATAACATCTATATACACTCATTCTCTTTTTTTAATGTTTTATTTCATTTTTGAGAGAGAGAAAGAGACAGAGTGTGAGTGGGGGAGGGACAGAGAGAGAGGGAGACTCAGAACTTGAAGCAGGCTACAGGTTCTGTGCTGTCAGCACAGAGCCCAATGCAGGGCTTGAAACCACAAATTGTGAGAACGTGACCTGAGCTGAAAGTTGGATGCTTAACTAACAAAGCTACCCAGGCGACCCTATATACCCTCATTCTTTTTTTTTTCTTTTTTTAATGTTTATTCACTTTCGAGAGACAGAGACAGAGTGCAAGTGGGGGAGGGGCAGGGAGCGAGGGAGACACAGAATCCAAAGCAGGCTTCAGGCTCTAAGCTGTCAGCACGGAGCCTGACACAGGGCTTGAACTCACGAACTATGAGATCATGACCTGAGCTGAAGTCAGATGCTCAACCAACTAAGCCACCCAGGTACCCCATATGTATCTCGGTTCATTCTTGATGAAAAGGGACACTGGGAGGATTCCAACAACTCAAGTCATGAAGTTTTTGTCTGAAGGAATTAAACAATATTAGAAAAGGAAAAGATTTCCTTCTGAGGAAGTCAACAGATCCCATTCTACCCGTGTGTGTGTGTGTGTGTGTGTGAGCGTGCACGTGTGTGTTGGAAACGTGGGGGCAGGAAGTACCATCCAGGGATTAAGGGCTTTGGAATCAGACCTGGGTTTGGGTTGTCCATGTGTAGCAGGGAGAATGATGCCCATGTCTCTGCCCCTCCACTCCTCCCAAAGACAAATGCATCCTAATCTCTAGAACCTGTGAGTGTATTACCCTTACTTACATGGTAGAAGGAACTTTGAAGATGTGATTAAGGTAAAAATCTTGAGATAGAGACGTTATTTTGAATTATCTGAGTGGGCCCTGTCTAATGACAAGGGTCTTTATAAGGGAAGGAAGGGGCAGGAAAGTCAGAGAAGATGTGATGATGGAAACAGAGGTCAGAGAGGTGAAAAATTTGGAGATGCTGTGCTGCCAGCTTTGCAGATGGAGGAGGGCACCATGAGCCAAGGAGTGTGGGCAGCCTCTAGAAGCTAGAAAAGTCAAGGAAATAAATTCTCCCTGACAGCCTCCATAAGGAGCCAGTCCTGCCAGCCCAGTTTAGACTTCTGACCTTCCTGGACTGTAATACAATGTATTTGTGTTGTTTTAAGCCAGGAAGTTTGTGGTAATCTGTTACAGAAGCAGTGGGAAAGTAGTACACCCAGCTTTAGCACTTAATATACTGACTTGCTATTAGGCGAGTTATTTTTTTTTTTTAGTTTTTTTAAATCTTTATTTATTTTTGAGAGAGAGACAGCATGTGAGCAGGGGAGGAGCAGAGAGAGAGGGAGACACAGAATCGGAAGCAGGCTCCAGGCTCCGAGCTGTCAGCACAGAGCCTGACGCGGGGCTCAAACTCATGAACTGTGAGATCATGACCTGAGCTCTAGTTTCTTTCTCTTCTTACAAGGACATTTAGGACGCTTCCATCATAAGAACTCCACTCCCATGACTCCATCTAAACCTAATTATCTCCCAAAGGTCCTACTCATACCATCCCACTGGGGGGTAGGGTTTCAACATATGGATGTGGGGGGAACACACACATGCAACCCACAAGTCTGTACCTAGTTTTCAGAATGATGATAAAAGGAACAATTAATGTAAACCAGGATATTTAAGGTGAGATTCAGTTAAGTAATTCTTTTAGCTTTTGTTTGGATAATACCCAGTATTCCCTTTCACTTCTGGACAAAGCCTTTCATTCCTTCCCACCCCTGCTTGGATGGCATTTACCACCCTCTACTACAATCATGAGCTTATGAGTCTTCCTCCTTCGTGGTCTATAAGCCCCGTGGGGCAGAGCCCTGTCTAATTCATGTTTGCACCTCCAGAAACCTCATTGTGGGTGTTTGCTAGAGTCATAGAAGCCCTGCTAAACTTCCTGTTCTTTGCCACACTCAGTTCCAGGCTCCTTTTTGCTACTGCTCTATGGCTGGAACTATTTTGCTGTAAACCAGTAGTTTTCAACCCTGGTACACATTAAGATCACCTGGGGAGCTTTTAAAAAATTACTGATGTCCAGGCCCCACCCCCAGAGAACTCATTTAATTGGTCCAGGGTGGAGCTTGGGCACCAATAATTTTTTAAAGGTTCCCCAGTTGCCTCCGACATACAGGCAAGGTTGAGAAGCAATCCAGTGCTCAGCCAGTCACATCAAACCACTAACTGAACTCAAGAGTTCAACACGAGAAGTGAGAGGTCATTTATCTATTCTTCTCACAGAATCTGAACACTCCTCATTCTTAAAGACATGGATTCCAACTCTCTTTGAGACAAAAGTGAATGTTAGAAACTGTATAAACAAGACCAGTGGAAGTTCTGTAATCAGGGAGAAGGAATGATGGCCCCCCTTTCTGCCCGTTGCTTAAAATGGGGGTCTGCAACTGTGCCCACCTCGCTGATCTGCGATTGGTAAGCATATGCATATTTCAGACAATGGTGAGAATGTTATTAAATCTATGCTTTCATTTTACTTAAAGAAATATTCATCTCTGTTTCTGACTGTGACAATGGCTGACCCTGTCTAATCAGCTAATCAATGAGCCCATGATGATGGCAGCACCTCAACAGTCCTAGACCAACATCACGGGGCCCTGAGATGTCCCAGGGCCTAGGGGAGTTGACACAGGACACACAAGAAGTCGTCCCAGGCCCAGCACAAGAGTTCTTCCTTACCACTCCCAGGCTGAGCTGAAACAAACCAAATCACATCCTGCTTTGCTTTTAACGTGCAAATTTCAATTAAAAGCAGCTTTTGGTAGTTCTGTTTAGGCAGAGCCAACCTTGACCTGTTGACTTAGCTATCAGACTGAAAGTTGGCTGGCAATTATCAATATCAGAACTGAAACTCTTCCGTGAATTCCAAGAAACACGTGAACAACTATTGTAGGAAAAGCTATGATGTGGGAACCAAATGGCTTCGTAACTTTCCATTTTTATTTTCAAGTCTATTACAATTTGACCCATATTCTAGAAAGAAAATGTGTTACTAAAAACTCAAAAGCTAACTATAGTTTATGAAATAAACTTCACCATAGATCGGCATTTGCTATACTTACAGTGATTTTTTTTGCATGGGCTTTAAAAATCCATTAAAACAATGTGCTTTAGATGCTACTGTATGCAACTATAAAAGAAGTTTAAAATAAAATTCTAATAACCTCAAGAAAATGCTCAGCCTTTAATAACAAGTCATTGAATGATAGCCCCAAGATTGTCATCTCTCCTGATATATGGCTCTTTCCTAGCTGGCAGAGGGATATTTATGATCCCCATTAAACATATATGAGTAAATGATACAGATGGCTTGAATGCCAATTAATACATATGAAAATAACCAAGAATATATCTTCTTTTCATAAGTGATTATAATTTGACATTCTTAAAATAATTTCATCTAGTTCTTCAAATTATGCTAATTATGCTTCCCCTCTTTGCTTCTTTTATTTATCTGTGTTGTTTGGTACACATGCACACATGCATTCACAACCTCACATACAAAGGCAATTACTATCACCTAAATTTTTATGGAAACAAATTCAGCTAGAGATGGAGCTATATAAAAACTCAAATGTGTTCTCTCTAATTATGACAGTTCCTAGTTTTCTTTCATTATTAAGGTAAATATATAAGAAGAAGTGCATTTTTTCTATTGTATTCCCTTTCTGTATCAAAACTCCCCCCTCCCATAGGAAGAAAACCATTCTGAATTTGGAATTCCAAATCATGTCTCATGCAAGTTTTGAAAAATGAATGCAGTTCAAATAATAGGAAACATGTGAAATGTTTTTGGTAGATTTCATTTTTAAGAATGTATTTGTGCTTTTATTCTGCAATTTTTATATATTTGCATATTTTTCTTTGTGTTTTAAGACATAATTTTATATACATAAAATGCACATACAGTAAATGTACCATTTTATGAGTTTTGATGATGGCACACGGTTGTGTAACAAACACCGCAATTAACATACAGCACCTTTCCATCACCCCACGAAGCTTCCTCATGCTTCTTTGTATTAGTCTTCCTATCCCTGACTGTAGATACAAACACTCTCCTGATTTCTATCATTATGACTATTTTTGCCTCTTCTGTAACTTCACATAAATGACATCAAGTAGTATGTGCTCTTTTTATCTGGCTTCTTTTGTTCAGCATAATGTTATAACGGTTTAAGAGTCATCTGTGCTGTTTGCTACTATTTATTCCTGAATATTATTCTATTTCATTAACCTGCCGATAGGCATCTGTTTCTCTGCTAGTTTGAGGTCATTGGACGTAAAGCTACTACCAAAATTCTTGTATACATCTTTTGTAGGATAAATGTAAATATCTCAGGATTACATATCTAAAGTAACACACTTTCTGTGGAAATTGTAAGGGTGAAGGACTGACTTTGGTCAGCAATCACTTTCTTGTCACCATCTGGCCCACCCTTGGGTTGTAAAATCTCTCTAATGCTGAGTACCCACTCGTGCTTCACTGCGATCCCAGAGAGACGTGCTCAGAATCCCCACGATGTCTCTCCAAATATGGAGGGGAGCTCAGAGGTGAGTCACATTGCCAAGCACTGCCACCTGATTAATAATCCTGGTGTCAATCTCTTTACACCCAATTCTCCACACTACCACCAACCTTTTAATTCTCCTTGCCAGAAGGAGTACACTTTAAAATTTGCTCTTTTCTATGAACTTGATCTCGGCATTCCCAGCCACGTGTTCCCGTCACATTCTCGGATACCCTAACTAACACAAATTGCAAGCAAAAAGTGAAAAAACAACTTTGACATTAAAAACACGGGAACAGCTAGCCATGTTGGTTTTGATCTGTGACTGAAGAAGGGAGAAATGGTGATGTGGTTGTGCCTCCCTCTCTTTCCTTCACCCTCCGTCAGGAGAGCCGCCTGTCCTGCTCAGGCAAATATGTTTGGTCATCTCAGATCCTTTCTCATTTCCGCCTAACAAGCTCTGCTTTGTGACTGCAATTCTCTGCGTGTGCACAAATTTATTCCTTTGGACTCACTCCGGAAGAGTAGCCCATGTGTGTTAAAACCACAAAATGGAGTTCATAATGACTTTGCTGCTGCCTTATCCATACCTCTAGCTGCAGGCAAAGCATTGAAAACCAATGAAATCAGGCAGCTTTCCTCAACACAGAAATTAAGATGTCGGAATGTTAACAGAAACCCACAGATGGGAGAACAACACTTGCTCATTGTTGGAAAGAGAACACTGCCTTTATGCGTCTTTCATAGATAAAAATGGTGCATCTGTCAGGTGGTGATGGCCCAGGACATTGTGAGTACACCATCAAGCATAATCTACCAGCAAATTCTTTAACACAGAGCCTGTGAGGACATTTTCAGTGTTCTCTTTTTATCATGTTCCCAGATTCTTTAGCACTGACCACCCCTTTGTGTTTCTGGTGCTGTTTACAAGCTGAAGACATTTCTAGAAGCCAAAATCCCAACTTTCAAGTAAGGTGTGAAATGCAGTTTTTTTGCTTGAGGCTTTTTTTCCAACTGCCTTTCTCTTCGAGGAATAATAATGACTCCCTTCAAGAAGGCTCTGGCAGAGAGGGTGATGAAGAGAAGTAGATCCTTCTCCCTCACAGAGGAAATTGAAATTAGCCTAATTAGATTTTCTGAGCACTTAGATACCACAGTGATAGACGCCATGTAAATACATAGACAGATAGGAGGAGAGCACAGATGTTGTGTGAGACCACTGATTTAGTTCCAAGTCAATACTCTTAATTAACTGCAAACTGTTTAAATATATAACATTCCCAACATGCAGCCAGTAACACCTATATAAAACTCTTCATGTGGGTACCTTAGAGTTGAAAGCAAAATAGCAATCACATCCAAAAGTACAAAACTGTAATAATAATTACTTATATTTAATGTAGATACACTACTTCTAATTGCAGGCTCCCTAATGGTATGACACACTTGGTAGATAATTGTCTCTTGTCCAAAGTGGGAATATAGCCATCGATGAGGAGCAAAACAAGCCAGCTGCAATCTAAAAGATACCAACTCCCTTGTACAGAGGGAGGTTCTTGATTTGGTTTTGGTTTTTGGTTTGTTTGTTTAATGAGCACTTGATCTAAGTAAAATGCATCTGATTCCTAAGTTTGTGGGTGCCTAGATATTGTGGTATTGGTTGAAAGCTGAGGGTTTTGTGTTTTTTTTTGTCTAAAGTGGAGGCTGGATGCTCTGGAAAACAGTGTGGAGGTTCCTCAAAAAATCAGAAATAGAACTACCCTATGACCCAGCAATAGCACTACTAGGAATTTATCCAAGGGATACAGAAGTGCTGATTCATAGGGACACATGTACCCCAATGTTTATGGCAGCACTTTCAACAATAGCCAAATTATGGAAAGAGCCCAAATGTCCATCAACTGATGAATGGATAAAGAAGATGTGGTTTATATATACAATGGAATACTACTTGGCAATGAGAAAGAATGAAATCCTGCCATTTGCAGCAACGTGGATGGAACTTGAGGGTATTATGCTAAGCGAAATAAGTCAGTCACAGAAAGACAGATATCATATGTGTGCACTCACATGTGGAACTTGAGAAACTTAACAGAAGACCATGGGGGAAGGGAAGGGGAAAAATAATTTCAAACAGAGAAGGAGAGAAATCATAAAAGACTCTTAAATACAGAGAAAAAACTGAGGGTTGATGGGGGGGTGGGGGTGAAGGGAAAATTGGTGATTGGAATTGAGGAGGGCACCTGTTGGGATGAGCACTGGGTTTTGTATGGAAGCAATGAATCACTGGAATCTACCCCCAAAACCAAGAGCACACTGTATACACTGCATGTTAACCAACTTGACAATAAATTATATTTAACAAAAAATGAAGTGGAGGCTGGAGGGGAGGCTTCCTTCTTACTAAAGGAAGTAACAGTATGCAAACTGAGATAAAGCAAGCTTTAAGAGAGAGGCAAAATGCCCTGTCGTTGTTGAGCCACATCTGCTCATATTCTAGAGTACTTTGCATCTGGTGATACCCAAAGAGAGTATATATATTCTTTTCTAGAAGTTGAAATAGCTTGATTTCCTTATAGTTTATTCTCTTACTTGGTCATACAAGAAAACCACTTTATAAACAAGGTCCCCTCATTTGCTGTTCCAGAAAGTAACCTGAAAGACATTTAAAAACAAAAACCAGGGGCACCTGGGTGGCTCAGTTGGTTAAGTGTCTGACTTCGGCTCAGGTCATGATCTCATGGTTTGTGAGTTCGAGCCCCGCATCGGGCTCTGTGCTAACAGCTCAGAGCCTGGAATCTGCTTTGGATTCTGTGTCTTCCTCTTTCTCTGACCTTCCCCCACTTGTGCTCTGTCTCTCTCTGTCTCTCAAAGATAAATAAATGTAAAAAAAAAATTTTTTTCAAACAAAAACCAAAGCCAGAGGATTAGTTCCTCAAACAACAGACCCTATGATTAAAACTATGAAAAGTTAAATAAAGGCAGCAGCAAATATTTGTGAACGCACAACTCAGGAACCAATTGTATGATTGCAGTAGTAGTCAATTTTTATTTAATCATAAATGAATATTTATTAAGCATTTATTCTGTGTTAAATCTTGTATATACAGAAATAAACAAAGGATTTACCTGCCCTCATGAAGTTTACATACCATAAAGAAGGAATAGACTAAAGATATAAGCAAAGCATTTCTTGTAATGATGGTGGAATGTGGCTACACGAGCCCTTCCACAGATGATAGTGATAAAATTTGTACAAAAAGTTAAAAAAATTATTTATAGGAATAGGAAAACATCCAAAAGAAGACAAAAGCTAGAGGAGAGTTTACTTTTTAAAAAGTTCAACTGGTAGGGGTAAGATTTGGGAATTTGTAGTTATCTTGTCTGAAGATGTCCCCAGTTCCCCTGGCTCCGGCAAAGGAGAGTATCAGTCATATTACAGGGTCAAGGTGCCAGAGAACAGAGTTCAGGGGGGAATTTAAGAGGGAAATCTGTGAGCAAGAGAACAGCAAAAGAATTAAAGCCCAAACACTTGAGTATAAATTTTGCCCAAATCACTGGTTGACCACTAAATTATGCCTCTGTGCAGAAGAATCTTGTCCATCTTGACAAAGACATCAAAAACACAGACAATGGTCAGAAAGGAAGTTAGCCTTTAAAGAGAGGGCTGTGCCATGTGAGTTCTCTGAATATAAGGGTAAATCTAAATATTCAGCAGCTGGGAGCCATAAGAACTGAATGGAGATATCAAGAACTAAACACCATAGGGGGGACAGAGTTTTCAATCTGATTCCGAGCAAATTAACTGATTGATAAAAACAACAACAGCAATAGCAAGAACACTCAGAATAATATAAAAGAATTCAAAGTTGTTACACTGTATTTTCTACAATGCCCACTTTTAAAGCAAAAATTACTAAAAATGCAAAGAAACAGAAAAAGGTGTGACCTATACTCAGTAAAAACAAAAAAGTCAATAGAAATGGACCTTAATTGGGCCCAGGTGTTGGCCCCATTAGACTTCCAGCTTGCTATTATAAACTGGTCAAAGCATTTTTTTAAAAAATTGCCTTCATGAATGAACAGCTAGGAAATCTCAACAGAAAAATGACAACTATAAAAAATGGAAATTCTAGAGCTCAAAAGCACAATAACTGAAATGAAAAACTCACTGGATGGATTTAAAGGCAGATTGCAGTGTCAGGAGAAAGAATCAATGAATTAAAAAAGAGATTAATAGGAATAACCCAATCTGAAGAACAAAAAGAGAAAGAGTTGACAAATAATGAACAGAGCACCAGAGATTTATGGGACACTATTAAGAGATTCAAAATAAGTATAATTGAAATGATAGGGGAACAGAAAGGAGCAGGAAAATTGTTAAAGAAAAAATGGCTTAAAACTTCCTAAATTTTATGGAAAACATTAACTTACAACTTCAGGAAATTCATCAATCCCTGGAAGAATAAACCCTCATAGTCAAAGGGCTGAAAGTAAAAATAAAGAGAAAATCTTGAAAGCAGCCAGAGAAAGATGCCATGTTTCATGTAGGAGAATAATGGCATGATTAATGGCTGACTTCACATCAAAATAATGGAAGCCCAAACAAATTAGAGTGGCATATTTCAACTGCTGTAGAAGGAGAGAGAGAGAGAGAGAAAACTGGCAACCAAGAATTATGTATCCAAAGAATTTATCACCCATAAATGAAAGAGAAATTAAAGCATTGCCAGATAAACAAAACTAAGATAATTTATTGCTAGCAAAACAATGCTATTAGAAATAGTTAAGGAAGATTTTGAGGCTGAGGGAAAAATGTCATCAAATGGCTACTCAGATTTATAAGAAGAAACAATAAGGACCAGAAATGGAAAATGTGTGGATAAATAACAAGAACTAAATACGTACACACATGCACACACATATTTTCTTTTCATCTCTTAATTTCATTGGAAGACACACAGCAATTTAAGCAAAATTGGTAATACTATGCTGTTGAGTTGATAACATATATTGATGTCATATTCATATGACAACAATAACACCAAAAATGGTGAGAGGGGAAAGGAAATTAAAATATGCTGTTGTAAGGTTACTATGCTTTTCTTACAGTAATTCAAATATGAACTCTAAATAAATTGGAATAAGTTAAAGATTTATGTGGTAACCTTCAGAAAAATTGCTACTAAAATGCAAGAATTAACGTGATATCTAGAAAGCCACCAGAGGAACTAAAACAAAATATTAAAAAATATCTTTGATCAACACAGAAAAAGTAGACAAGAAAGAACAAGCAAACAAATAAACATATGAGATGAGGCAAAGTAAATAGCAAAATGGCAGACCTAAAGTCAACTATTTCAATAACTGCACCAAATTTAAATTGATTAAACATTCCAATCAAAAGGTATGATTGTCAGATTGAATAAAAAAGCAAAAACCAGGTATATGCTGTCTGTAAGAGATAGTCTTTAAATAGATAGGAATGAATAGGTTAACATTAAATGGATTGAAAGAGATACAGCATGTAGCAGTAAGCACAAGAAAATAAAGTGGCTATATTGATAGCAGACAAAATAGACTTCAGTATGGTATATTCTTAGAGATAAAGAGGGAAGCTTCATAATGGCAAAGTATCAAGAAAATATAACAATTATACGTATTTGTGAATCTAATAACAGAGCCTTAATGTAGTGAGGTAAAAATTGACAGAGAAATAGACACATCCATATTAGAAATAGACACATCTAACCCCACAAAGTTAGAGACTTTAACACACTTCTCAGTGATTGATAGACTAGCCAGACCAAAGAAACAAATAAATAACCACGGAAAACATTGAGGATCTAGAAGAACTAAATGAAACTATGAACCACCTTTTCCTGATTATGATTTATAGAACACTATACCCAACAAATTCAGAATATACATTCTTTTGAATTCATGCAGCACATATTAACAAAGGTAGAGTATACGCTGATTAAAACAAGTCTTCATATACTTCAAAAGATTGGAATCTTTCAGAGCACTTTTCTGACTACAATGAATTTAATTACAACTCAACAACAATAAAATTTAAAGAAAACTCCAAAATGTTGAAGTTAAATAATTCACTTCTAAATAATCCACGGGGCAAAGTAGAATCATGATGAAATTTTTTTAAATAATTCAGACTTGGGGCACCTGGGTGGCTCAGTTGGTTGAGCGTTTGACTCTTGATTTCAGCTCAGGTCATGATCTCACAGTTCATGTGTTCAAGCCTTGTATCAGGTTCTGCGCTGGCAGTATGGAGCCTGCTTGGGATTCTCTCTCCCCGTCTCTCTGTGCCTCCCCTGCTCGTGTTCTCTCTGTCTCTCTCAAAATAAATAAATAAGCTTAAAAAAAATTTCACACTAAATAATAATGAAACACAGCATATCAATATTTGCAGAATGCATCAAAAGTGCTAAGTGCTTGGCGGTAAGTTTATAATTGTAAATGCTTATAGCAGGAAAAAAGAAAAGTGTAAAACAAACAACTGAAGGTTCCAGTTTAGGAAGCTAGAAAAGGAAGAGCAAATTATATGTGAAGTAAGCAGAAGGAAGAAAGAATAAAGATGAGAGTGAAAAAGAGTCAAAGAAATGGCAATAAACAACAGAAAAGAGCCAACAAAACAAAAAGCCAGCTCACTGAAATAATTAATAAATTAATAATATTTTTTAAAATGAGAAGACACAAATTACCAATATCAGCAGTGAAAGAGGACATAGCGCTACTGGTCTAACAAATATTAAAATGATAATAAGGAAATATCATGAGCAATTTCATGCCAGTAATTATAATCAAGTAGCTGAAATGGATAAATTCCTTTAAAAACACACATTTCCAGAATGGAGACAAGAAGAAGTAGAAAATCTGAACGCCTTATGTCTAAAACAATTTTTTTTAATTAATTATAAAAATCTTCCCATAAGGAAAGCTCCAGGTCCTGATAAATAACTCCAGGTCAGTTGTAAGTTCTACTAAATATTACAGAAATAAATGATACAAATTTTACATAAACTCTTTCAAAATATACTTTGCAACTATTTCTTCCCCAATATTACTCTAGTACTAAAACAAGACTGGAAATCTTTACAAGAAAAAGAAACTATAAATGAATATTCCTTAAGAATGTATACACAAAAATTCCTTAGCAAAATGTACCAAGTTAAATACAACAAAGTATAAAAAGAGGATACCCCTCGAACAAAAGGGATTTACTGCCTCGTTTAACATTCAATAATCAATTAATGTAATTCATGCATTAAAAAATAATAAAAATAAAACATACGGTTTTCCTGATGCACAGAAAGCATTAGATACATTTCAAAATCTATTCTTAATAAAAGCTAGTAAACTAGTAATAGCAGAAAGCTCCCTCACTCTGACAAAAAAATATCCATAGAAAACCACACAAATAATATTATCATCACACTACATGATAAAAAACTGGGGGCGCCTGCGTGGCTCAGTCAGTTAAGCATCCGACTTCTGCTCGGGTCGTGATCTGATGGTTCCTGAGTTCAAGCCCCACCTCAGGCTCTGTGCTGACAGCTTGGAGCTTGGAGCCTGCTTTGGATTCTGTATCTTCCTCTTTCTCTGCGCCTCCCCTGCTCACACTCTATCTCTCTCTCAAAAATAAATAAACATTAAAAACACTAAAAAAATAAAAATAATAAAAACCTGAATGCTTTCCACTAAGATCAGAAACAAACAGGGATGTCCACTCTCACCACTTCACTGTAGTGTTGTATTTGAACTCCAAGACGTTGCAATAAGAAATGAAGAGATATAAAAATGATTGTAACATTTTCTATTCCCACTGACAGCATACGAGAATTTCAAAAATCCCATATCTTTGCCAACATTTGCCACTGTCAATTTTTTTTTTTTTAGCCATTCTAAAGGGTGTATAGTGGCATCTCATTTTGGTAACTAGTGATTCTGAGTATCTTGTCTTGTAGTCATTAGCCATTCATATGCATATATATTGGAAAGGAGGAAATACCTCTTTATTTGATGATTCTATGATCATGCATGTAGAAAATCTTAAAGACTTTACCAAAAAAATGTTCCTAGGTCTAATAAGTAAATTTATCAAGGTCAAAGGATTCAAGGTCAATATGCAAAACCAATTGTATTTGTACATGCTAGCAATGGATAATCGGAGAATGAAATAAAAATTACAATACCATTTTATCATAGCATCCCAAACATGAAATACTTAGAGATAAATGTAGCAAAATATATGCAGAGCTCTTACGTCTTTTTATTTCTTGAACTCCCATAAGCATTTTCACACACTAATTCTAGTAATTTGTTATAGCGAGTTGTTTATTTATTTGTCACAATTCTGGGGCAAAAATCCCGCTTTATCATTTTATTATCAGTGCCTAGCATGGAGCCTACTAAATAAATTAATAAATATGTTTTCATGTATTATCCTAAAAACACAACATACATACATGAAAAAAAAGTTTGAATATGGAAAAATGTAGAGACTATATCATCCATTGTCCATTCATTGTCAATAATTTGGATTGTTTCCTTTCAATCTTTTTTCCCCCTATCAGTGGAGTTTTAGACTTTTTCTTAACATGTTATTCATACGGTAGCATATACTCGTATAATAATGGGTAAATTTTTACCTTATTCATGTTGAAACTTCCTCTAGTTACAATCTGATTTACTGAAACAAAATAAAATGTAGTCATCTACCAGAAACTCAAAGGCAACTGCCCCCATCATAAAAGTAGTGAGTCAGTGTTTTAATGCAATCACTGCTCTGGCTTGCCCACATCAACCCCTGGCCCCACACTGACACGTGTTGTATTAACTATGAGGGGATTTGTCCCAGGTGTTCTTTTGTAAGACCACAGCATAACTACTGTTTAAACTCACTCATCCAAGGGCATGTTAAAATCAGAAAGCAGGAGATGGATTGCATGCCCATTATAGGAAAATTGGGGCCATGATCTAAATATCTCCAATATAGCATATTGCAACTACCTCTGGAAAACAAGGCTGTCCAAAAAAAAGTGCCTAAATCCTAAGTAAAATGAGTTCCTGTCCCAATTCCTTGTGTCTCAAGAAACAATTTAGGTCACAGTAGAAACATGAGGTTCAAAAACAATAAAGCCTGAAAGAGAGAAGACTTTTCCAGATAGACCAATACAACTATTTGTCAGCCACAATAAAAACACTCAGATTACAGTATCAAACACCCAAGAAATGTCCAAACGCAGTAACAACAGAAATAAAACTCTGGTCGTTAGGCACAACAGACCAATGGGATCATTGTTCTCAGAGCCAAAACCAGAATAAAACCTAGATTGATAGAAATTTCCTATATAAACTCCGAGCTACATAGGCTTTCTGTAGTGGAGCCGCAGACAAATACTCATTAGCTGTTGTGAGGGGCAATCCTCCATAAGCTCTTTCCTTGGAAATTAGATATAGTTCCAAACTCTGTACCTTCACTTTCTAACAGAGTAGAGATACGCCTGGGGAAAACAAAAGGCAGCAGGGTAAGAGATAATCACAAAATCGCCAACAACTCTTTGCAAAACTCAATCTTCCAGACACCTGAGAGCAGTGGGCGGCTGGGCAGAAATCACCTCTAGATGACATTGTGTATGTCTTCACTGGCTGCAAGGAGAAGAGAAAGAAAGACTGACTGAATGAAAAGGATTAGCCAAAATGTGAGAGAAATGACTCTTTTAGAAACCGAGGTACTTAGCCAGCCACGCTCTAGGGTCCTTCTCTCTCAATGTGGAGCTCTTAAGGACCAGCATCCTCAACATCCTGCAGGCTCACCACCCCAGGGCAGCCTCCCCTGGTAGCCTTGAATGTTCTTCTTCATGTATATGCTACTGGAGTTACAGCTGTTATTCTTTGTCTCCCCACCAGATCTGAGTGATTTGTTGCAGTGAATTGTCTGTAATGATTCCAGAGGAAAGACTATATTGCATTCATTGCCTTCCATCAGTGGCACATCCATTAGCTAGTGCAGAGCCCAGCTAAGTGAATTAACAAATACATACAAATATATTAACTGAAACTTCCTGAGAACTGTGTCTTTTATCTCTCGTTCTCTAGAGCTTTGTGAAATGCCTGGCACATAGCAATCACTCAATACCTTCTAAATGAAATCATGCTTTGAATCATGCTAAGGCTAACTTTAAACACGGCAAATGACATTGTCTTGATTTTACAAAATGGGCCATCACCAAAATGGAAATGTGCACTGTATACCATTCCTTGGACAAGGTCATCTGCCAGGAGTTTAGAAAATTAGAATGTCTTTTTTGAATGAAGGTAGCTGGACTCAGTCTTGGTGGTACTCCTTCTGACTCAGTGTCCCCATTATCTATAGCAAGCTCCAAAGGCCTACTTGTGACCCCAACACTTTCCTTATTAGATAAACAAATGTAAAAGATCTCTTGAGTGAGTCTGGAAGTAGCCACCACTAGGAGGAAGACTTCAAGGAAGGGTAGGTGGCAACATGTCCTAACCTAGAAGTTCCCCTTGATTTCATATTTTCTTCAACGAAAAAAGGAAAATTAGAGTTTTTCACTGCAGCTGACTCCACAGAAGAGGGACCTGTTAGAAAAATAAGAAAGAAAAGCTAGTGCCCTATTTCCAGGACAAGAAAGAAACTAGAAAGTAGGTGATCTGCCCCATAGTAATTTATTTTTTATTTTTCTTTATTTTAGAGAAAGGGAGAGAGAAAGTGGTGAGAGGAGCAGAGGGAGAGAAAGAGAGAAAAAGAGAGAGAGAGAGAGAGAGAAAGAGAGAGAGAGAGAGAGAGAAAGAGAGGAGAGAATCTTAGCAGGCTCTACGCTCAGCACAGAGCCCCACACGGGGCTCTATCTGACAACCCTAGAATCATGACATGAGCCAAAATCAGGAGTAAAATGCTCAACTGACTAGCCACCCAGGTGCCCCCACCCCATAGAAATTTTTATAAGAGAAGTATACGAGGTACTGAAAAGGCTTTGTGTGTGAAATAGATTCTTTCCTGGTAGAAAATGAAACTGTGTGAACATAGATGCTTAAACCAATGGAGAAGGATGAAATTGTCAATATGAGAGACTTGGCTAGCTCTGAAGTGCTGGTTTTCCCAGCCTCCAGAGTGGCCTTGGGGACACTCAAAGACTCAGGGGACACCCAATGGGTAACAGCTCCAGATCTCACCTCCATTCCACCTCCCAGCTTCACAAGACCTTTGGTGGACTATTCAATTCTTTTCTGGGTTGGAGTGCATTTATTAGGCTAGGATCCCTCAGAGTCATTGCCATGTACCTGGCTTCAACCACACCACCACCATATGCCCCACCCCCATCAATGACAGTGCCACTGCTAAGATGGCCCGTGTCTGCTGAACTCCTACAATTCCACTGGAACCCCAGCTTTCTGTGCCTCTAGTGGAGGGACACCTTTCTCTAGATTGATGATCCTTTCAACAGACCTTACGTTCTCTGGTCCTAAGTAAACAAGGCCTGTAGCTTCCCAAATTATGTCCTTATTTTCAGCTTTCCATTGTCCTTTGTTGAGGAGCTTATTTCAAATGTTGGGCTAGGGCCTGATGGAGAATCTTGCTCCAAGTGGTGTTACCAGCCTGCTTCCCAGACCTCTGCCCACTATCACCAAATATCATACAGATCCTTTGATTCCTCTCTACTTTGAGATGCTTCTTTCTGAAGCATTTCTTTTCCTTCCACATGTTTTCCTCCTTTCTTATTCTGAAAAACTAAACATTGATATTTGGTCTGAACTAACTTCTTCCTTATTTGTCCCGGGGAAGAAATGGCATGTAGCTGGCACACAAAACACTGCCTGTCCCTCCTTTGGCCATGACAGACATCGCTATTCAATCATGGTCTGAGTGGATCTTCCCTCACCACTCAGCCAGCCCATTCCTGCTGGGCAGAAAAGCACACCACATGGGACTCCTTTGCCATTCCTTGCATAAGAGCTCCATATCTCAGTATCCCTAAGATGGGTTTGCAGCATAGGGTCCAACCCTTGAGCAAAAAGAAGCTTTCTTACCTCTTTGGCGATTCACGAGAGATACTCAAAGAGAATCTGGAGAATAACAATGTTAATTTATGAATAACCAACAAGCCTATAGATCTGAAATATTTAAGGCCGGGCCTCTTTGAGGAGAGGGAAGTCTGGGTATTATCAAGGCCTTTTCCTTAGGAAGTCACATTGCTAAAGAGCTAGAAACACCTGGAAAGTTTGTGCAAATCCGTTCTGTCTTCCCCTCTCTTCCTGTTTTTATTATCCACTTGAAATGTCTCAGCGAATCATGTGAGGGCAAAATGAGACTGGCTTTGCACATCACATGTGTGCCTACAAGATTATGTGATTTCAATAATTATGGAGCAAGGAAGAGCCTTAGAGGTTATTGAGTCCAACTTTAGAAGAACCTGAGGCTTGGACAAATGAGTGACCAGTTGTAGATTTCTAAAACTAAGTGGTAGCAGAGCAGGGCATAAGCAAAGGTGACGCGATCTCGTGGCCAAATGCATCTCACTGAAGCTTGGTGGTCTTCCTCTGAAAGACCTCCATCTTTCACCTCTCCTGCCTTCTGGTGTCAGACATTTTTCAGTGAAGGGCATATTTGTGTGGGAGAAGGTTTGTAGTGACAAAAGAAAACACTACCCATTGCACATTTTTGTTGATGAATTGCCCTGAAAATGATTAATTGAAAAATAAGGTGGAATGGAGTTTGTTTTTTCTTGGATGGAAAGGGAGTAAATAAGACTCCAGAAGGTAGTGTTTCAGAGCAAAGAAGATATGATACAAGAAGCATCAGATTCATTAAAAGAAGATACAAGAATGATTAGACCCATGAGGACCATCAATTGGCACCGTATCCATTAACACAGAACATGAGACCAAGAGATTCGGCTCCCTTCACTCACATTTGGGCCCCTTGGGAAAAACTGGGCATCCCACGAGGTAATGTACAAGCAGAGGACAATACAGTAATCCCCAGTCAACCCTGCTTCTCTTTCTCCATCTACTTCAAAGGAGCTTTCTACTTGATAACTTTTGGGGTGTAATTACAGTGAGACACGTGGCTGTACTCTACCAAAGCTTATCGACATTGTTCATATTTAAATAAAACTTCCTCTCATCAGTGATCTTATTTCCTGGTTGAAACCACAACACAAGCAAGTTCTTCCCTTCATGAGATAGAAAGAAGATCTTGAAGAATATTACCTGGATAATTCAGGTCAAAAGTAGCCCTATCTTTAGCTTTGTGTGGGGGATTCTTGGTGAAGCATTTATTTTGTTCCCCCTTGAAAGAGCTAGACAATTTACTGACTTTTCTAATGAGGATTTAAGTGCCATAGGCCCATCTCACATCCCTTTCCCTGGGTTACTACATCCTTCCTAAATGCCCTGGGGCACCAGCATTTCCAGAGGGAGTTATGCTGCCCTCCACTTTAACTTTCTCTCTACAAGTCTGTTCTCATACCCTGTGGCATTTAGTCTTAGGAACACACACACATAAACACACACACGCACACACACACCCACATGCGCACAATGTTTACATGCACACACACACAGACACACACATGCATGCATATATACATGCAGACACAGAGACAAACGTACACAAATGCATGCGTACACACATAAATACATGCACACACATGCATACACACAGACACATATGCATGCGCACATGTACACAATGTTTACTTGCACACACATGCATACATGGAGGCATGTACACACAGAGACATGCATGCACATATGCATGCACACACACATAGAAACATATATGCACACAGATACACATACACATATGCATACACCCACTTACACACGTGCACACAATGTTTATATGCATGAACACCCACACACTTCTGCACCTGCTGCCACCTTCAAGGTCTTCTAGCATCTCCCTTAGACTATCTCCAAGCCTCTCACTGGCTTTCAAAGCACCGGCAAGTCACTTTTCACCACAAATTCCAGTTTCTTGGGGCTTTCAGGCATCCTGTGTATGTAACGATATGCACTTCATTACCGGAATAACGATAATACTTTATACACACAGTAGCCTTTTATCCACGAATGCTTTACCAGTGACATATACTAGGAGAGCACAGAGCAAAGCCCCTCACCTCTCCCTCCTATGACCCTGTCCTTACATGGGAGACATCACGGATCTCTCATTCCTCATGGCAACACCTCATAACCATTTCAGGCAGGAAGTAAGGAAATCTGTCCAGTCGAAACTGCAGAAAGGAATTAGGTAATATAACACTTTTCTTTCTCTTCTCCAGAAACTCTGAGAAATGTACTGATTCTCGGAATGATCGACCCCCAGACAGTCTCCCTGAATTGTTGCTTTTTGCCTGGGGATTACATATTTCCTGGAGCAGTGAATTTTCTTCTTTCCTTGTCTTATTTCCATCAGTACTGTATTTATTTAGAGCATAAGATAAAAATATCTATACGGCTAGGCTATCAACCCTTCACATGACGAGTGTGACTATTCTATATTTGTTTGTCTATGATGTAAAGATATCCCTAAGAGACATATACTTCCTTCATAAAAGGCAGCATGTCCAGTAACCCAAAAATTAAAAAGAAGGAGAAGAAGGAGAAAAAAGAAAGAGGAAGAAGGAGGAGGAGGAGGCAGTTAGTTTTCTCAAGAAACTAGCCTCATGGAGGGGGAAAGGCAAAGCTGGGGCAGGTCTGGTTTCAAGTCCTACCATTATGAAACTTTGATTACACGACACTTCAGTTTCCTCGTTAGGACATTACGGGAAGAATACATGCTTCACATGGTCATTGTGAGGGTTAAGCAATCATCGAGAAATGTCTGGCACAGAGTAGCACTTTTATTTCTTGTGAATTCTGAAAACTGAGTGCCTTGTGCTAATGGAGAAGCTCCTTGACGGTAGGCACTCTGCATTTATCTCTTTGAGACAGTTGAAACTCACCACTGAACTGGTGCTATGGCATTTAATTATCTATTCATCCGCTTGCTCCACCTTTCCTGGCTACCTGCTACTTAGTGCCAGCATTGTGCTGGGCACCAAAGAGCCCCTAGTGGGAAAGAACCCCCGACTCGGGAGCTGTAGGCTGGAGAGGTGGCGAACAACAGGCAGGTTAACATGGTGTGTTAACACAAGAAAGCACAGGGTGCTATGGCACATATTGAGGGGATACCTAGCTCAGCCCTGGGTGTTTGGGAGAAGGGTCTAACTTTGCCTTGATTCTCTTTTCATACCCTTAGATCTGCACCCGAGGCAGTTTCTTCACATTTCCAGGTTTTAAAAATTATTATTTATAATAGGTAGAACGTCTAAAAGAGCATAGCAGTCGTTCATGTTTTAGCTTAAAAAAATGGCTTGTGGAAAAAAAAATAAGCAAATGGCCAATCCCAGTAACCAATCCATCTTCCCACAATGCACTGATCCTGATGAGCCTCCCAAGAAGCTCTAAAAAGATCCAGGTCCTAATTAAACCCAACCTTCACCTGTGAGTCGTTAACTTAGGGTAAGCCAGTTGGGAGACATTTATCTTTTAAGACCAGGGTGAGCACCCACGTGATAGGTGTGACCATGAGGCACCAGAAGTAATTAGGGTGGCATGGTACCCTGGCTGACCAGATGTGGCTGCTCTTGTCTTCTCAGTCTCTTTATTTCTCTGTCTGGTTCCTTGACTTTCTCCTCCCACTCCCCCTCCTCTCTCCCTCATCTATGCCAAAGCCTGCAAATGGTACCAGAGGGTACCAACCATTCTCTTACCACTCATATCCAAACAGGTTGTTGACGTCTGCCTTAAAATATGACAGCCTTTCTCAGTAAAGATGGCGCCGAGAAACCGTTGGTGCAATGCCAGCAAATAGAACAATGAGGACAGTGCAGACCCAGGAGTATTCCTTTGACGAAAAGAAAATGCACATGGCCTGAGATCTGGCCCCATTGAACTTAAAAAAGCAAGAGCATTATTAACACACAACATTCATTCAACAAACATCTCATTGAGCGTTTGTTTGCCCAGTCTTTTCTGGGCCCTTGGGATACAGATAAATTAAACACAGCCCCCAGCCTGGTGGGGAGAAAGACATAAAAATAAATAATTAAGATGCGAAATATTAATAACTAAATCCAACCGGGCTGAATCCCTTTAGGAAACAGAGGAGTAGATCAAGTGGTATTCTGGAATCATTTCTTCAAAGTCACTTCCACTGATTTCTTACGTGGCCCTGGATAATTTACTTAAAATTGTGCTCCTATAAAATATAGGCAATAATAACTAGTCATAGCTGGGTTATGGGAATTGCTATGAGAATGATATGAAAATAAGTTGTTAGGAGGAAAATGCCATATAAATCCAAGATATCACTATTGTTGCTATGATGTCAATTTGTAAAAACTGATTTATCTGTAGAGTTCAGGTGTAACTTCAAGTATCTTAGCACACAGGTAGCTACTCTTTTCCGTCTGCTACTCATGACGTCAGCTTAGAGAACCCCCCTATCAACACGTGGGAAGTGAGGATGTCCTGTGTGCTCCACGTTCTGGTAGGCCCTGGGAATAAAGTAGGGAATGAGGTAGATGCAGTGTTCATAAAAGGAATGTCTCTTTCTCAGCTATGAATTGTAGACCTCCTTGTTTGTATTATGTTGTATTTTCTTTTGGATTTTGTGTTTTTCTTTGAAAAAGTCTGTTTGGGGCTGCAGTGCAGAGGCAAGGAAAGCCTGAAGGCATGCAGGTCTGGGACTGGCCTTCCCCTGAGTAAGAGACCGTGAGGAATCCAAGCTGAGCTGAGGGCTTGGGAAATGTATTCATGACTGAGAGTTGGGTCTTATCTTTGGGGGCAGGGCACACACCCTTGTAGGCTGTGGTGGGATTTCCCCTGAAAGAAATAGACAGTCCACTGGGAATCACTCTGGGACGAGATGTAGCCTGGGACAGGAAATGAAAACTCAGGGGCAGGGCTCACAGAGGGATCAGGAGAAAAATACCCTCCTTGTTCTACAGGCTGAGGACCTGTGGGGGAGAGGCTGGTGGACCTCAAGGCCCACTCGCAGCAGGGCCTGTGGTTGTAGCACAGGCAGGACCGTTAGTGGACCCGGAGGATGGATTACTGCCTATGCCATGGCTCCAGTGCCCTCTCTGCCCCCAAATTTACAGGAAAATCTCATTCCCTGCCTTCGGCCCATAGGGAATGATGGGCAAGAGATATTGTGGGAAATTAAAGGAAAGTGTGTGTCCACCATAGGAGACAGACTGGCCAAGGGGAGGGCAGTAGTCACCTGTGGAGACTGACCGTGCCCTGGTGGGGTCGGTTCCTCAAGTGTGATGATGCTGATGCCTGGTGCACACTCAAGCCACACCCTGAAATACAAGGGACACTGATGAGGGGAGAGCAAGCAGAAGTTTGCAAAGTTGTAATTGAAATTACACAGATAATATCTAACAAATTATGGTAAAAATGATCAGCAAACCAACCTAATGTACAATAAATAAATAGATAGACAGATAGATAAAGATGGGGAGCTTTTGCTCCACATCTAGGGAAGTTTCCAGAAGGAGATGGACCTAAGGAGAAGCTGTGAGGGAGGGGCAGGGAAGGTGTGGTGGGGAGCTATGAGCAGGAAGGACTGGGGATGGGGAGAACAGAATAATATGGGCCACGGTCAGGATCCCACATGGAAGCTGGTATGGAAGCTGGCCCAGGCGAGAGGCTGGGGGTGGTGGTGGTGGGTGGGGGGCGGCTGCAGAGAGAGAGGCGGTGGGAAACTGAGGGAGAGATGGTGTTGAATATGCAGCAGGGGCCAGCCTTCTAAACTCAGGTGACGGTCCCAGCACCCTATCTCCTCTAGTCTGTCTGGTTAGAGACAGGGCAGTGCGAGGAGGACCCAGTTTCCAGGGGATTTGATCTACAAAGAAAGCCAATCAGAAACATTCAACCTCTTCAGACACTCCACTTACTCTTCCTTAACAGGGTTTTGGGTTTGAATTATGTGGATAATTGCCTTAACTCTTCACTTCATTTTGCCTGCAGATACTCACCCTCAGAGGGGTGTTTTGAGGATAAATGAGATACAGGCAGAGCACTTTGAACTCCTTCCGTGAAAGGTAGCATATCAATACAGGCCCCATATAATTAAGATGCTTTCAAATTGCCAATACATGTATATTTATAACACCCACTATAATCTTTTCTTTCCTTTTTTATTTTTTATAAGAAGGCAGGAAAACCTAATTTTTTTCTAACCACCCTGCTTTTGTGCGCTTAACATTAACCTTTCCTTTCAAATGTCATTAGCTGCTAATTAAGATGTTGATTTGCAGATTGTATATCTTGCAATAGAAGTGATTTGTGGATGCCTACTAGGTGTTTATCAACCTGCACCACTCATATTGGTTTAGCAAGAGCCTGGTGCATTTTAATTTACTGAGCGGTTCCCCAACTCTCCACTTATTTCTGCATGTGCATAATGAGAGAAAAATGATAAGAGGAAAAATGGGAAATACTATAAATAGTTGCTAAAGAAAAATGCCAGAGGAAAGAGTTATGGCTCTAAGTAGGTGTTAAAAGAGTGAACATATTGAACGTATTTTCTCTTTTTAATGGGGTATTTTAAGAAATAGAATCTGTACGTCAGTTAGGTGAGCAGGTGTCCACATGTAGCTGTGTGCACAGATGCACAAGCCATAGAGAGCCTGCAAAAGGAAAATGACGATTGGACTGTCTGAATTTTCTGGAATATGCATGCTCTTGGTTTCCAAGGCCGGCCTGCTCCTTTGCCAGTCTCATGCCTTTAAGTTTCCCAAAGAAACTTCTTGTTTCTAAAACCACCCTTAAATCAAAGAAATAAAAGGATTGTTCCATTACTGCGAAGGATTCTGCAACATAGGGGACATTTCCACAGGACTTTTTAATATAATTTATGAATATTTGCTAGCAACATAATTGTCTTTTCTGCTGACATTTTCAAAGCAACACTGTGATTTGTTGGGTCTCTGGAGAGTCCAACTACAAAACTGATAATTATATTAAATATACATAGACAATAAAGAGTGTGTTTACATAACTGTGCCCATAAATATCTGATTGAACAGTCATTGTTCTCAAACCCCTTTTAGGCAGCTCTCCAAGGATTCCAGTTCTAATGACATGATGGTTTAAAAGATGTTGCTCAGTCTTGTTCCATATTTAATTAACTTTCCTTTTTTAAACTTGTGATGGCAGAGACAATAACAAACAGCTCTGAAAAGAGGCAGCGCTTTGAAACATGGGCAAGACCTTGTCAGGCTTTGTGCCACACAGACAGGAGGAACAGGCAATGAGCGGGGGCTGGCCTGGGACCTCTGGGACCTCCGGCCCTCCCCTGGGATTCTATTAGGAGGACATTCAGCGCGCTCCAGTTCTGCACACCTTCCCTCGCACACTCATGTCTGCAGAGTGGCCTTGTGCACATGCTCTTGCATGCATGAAGCTGCATCTCTAATGACTTCTTCCTCTGGAAAAGAAGACGAAAGCAAATTGGAAAACAAACTAAGCCTTGGGAGGCAGAAGCAGGGAATGTCATGGCAAGAACAGGGGGCTGGGGTGTCCGGATGCTCAGATTCTGTCCTTGGCTCGGCCATTGCTGTTTGACCCTGGGTAAGCGTATTAGTTTCCGATTGCTGCTGTAACAAAGTACAGACTCGGTGGCTTAAAACACAATAAACTAATTATCTTGCGGTTCTGGAGGTCAGACGTAGGTCTCACAGGGCTAAAGACAAGGTGGTGAAGGCTCTAGCAGAGAATGTGCTTTCTTGCTCTTTCCAGCTTCTGGTGGCCGCCCACATTCCTTGGCCTATGGCCCCTTCCTCCATCTGCAAAGCCAGCGATGGCCAGTGGAGTCTTTCTTGTGCTGTGCCACTCTGACGCTGACTGTCTTGCCTTCCTTTTATAAGGACCTGTGATTATATTGAACCAATGTGGATAGTCCAGACTAATCCCCTCATCTCAAGACCCTTAACTTCATCACATCACATCCCCTTGTAAATGAATATATTCACACCTTCCAGGGATTCGGATGGAAGACATCTGTGGGGGCCGTTATTCTGAAACCGTGCCCCAGAGGATTAATGAGGTTAAAAAACTAGCAGAAAGTTTAAAACTTGTTTATCAGTGAACTGTTTCTCCCTCATCAGTTATTGTGTCTTTTTTGACCCCACTAACAAATTTATTAGCTGTCTCTACAGAAGCCTGGACTCTAGGTCAACTGATATGAACTGAACCCATGAACAAGCAAGGTCCTGCATTCCTTACCTGAGATAACGAGCCCAAGAACTGTCCAATTTATACTGGCTCTCTAAGCATGCCCATAGCCCCTTCTTCTGTTCTAAGATAACCTCCTGACATCAGGGGCTAAGTTTTGCCTTGTTCTCATGTTAAGTCTCCACCCCAAAATGAACATGGGATGTATGTTACATGTACATTTACTCAATGTGCATCCTCTGTCTTTCCTCACGAATAGTCATAAATTCCTGCTTTTTTCAACAATACGTACACAATCTCAACCCTTCTGATTATAAAAAACTTGTTCTCTCCCCCTTGGGGGAGACAGAAGTGAGGCTCGCCCTCTCATCTCCTTGTTTGGCTATTGCTAGAATAAACTCTTTCCTTGCTGCAAACCTGATGTCTCAGTGATTGGCTTTGCTGAGCATTGGGCAGACGGACTTGAGTTCAGTTATAGTTCTGCCTGCCACAGAAAGTCAGCTAACATTATCTGTTAATGAGGGAGCTGGTGTGAACTAGATTCGTTCATCCAACAAATTAAGGTCCAGGTGACACAATAATAAACACCTTAAGCTCAGTCCCCATCTTCTGCAGAGCTTTCAGTATGGAGGGAAAGATAAGCACTCACCAGAAAAATGGGACACAAGTTTTCAGCTGTGTTAAGGGCTATAAAAGGAAGGATAGAGTGTAAGGTCAATGTTTGGCAAAGCCAATCAGCCTGGGCTATCGGGAAAGGGGTGGAGCAGTCCAAGAAGGCTTCCCTGAGAAGGTGACAGTAAAGCAGAGACCAAACAAATGGCTGGGAGTTACCCAGCAACATGAGTGGGAGGGCAGGACTGGAGTTAAGACTCATGGGGATTTCCAGTCAGAGGGAATAGCCCGCCCTGTGTGTAAACCCTGGGGTGGGGGCTGGGGGTCACTGAGAGGCAGCCCTTGGGGCTAAGAGCAAAGGGTCTGCAAGGAGAGGGTTTGCCAGGTGCTGAGAGAGGCAATGAGAAGAGCAGTTCCCACTTAGCAAGGGATAAGTAACTTACAAGTAAATAAGTAAGTGATGAGTAACTAGTGTTCATATGGTCGATACTATTATGGTTTCCTTTTGTAGATGATGAAACTGAGGGTCAGAGAAGCTAACTGACCTCCCCAAGGTCATGCATCTGGTAGCACCACGGCTTGCACTGGAGTCTGCTCCCGTCACTACACAAGACTGCCTCTTAGGCAGGACTGTAGGACCTTGATATTGAACCCTTTTGCTAAGAGCAATTGGGAGCCATAGAAGAATCTTAAGCACTTCAGAAAAATGAGTCTGGGTAACTGTGGGCATCAGGCCAAGGGGAAAGCAATAGCTCTCAGGCAAAACAACGTTGGCTCAGTTTGAAATGAGACTGGGGGTAGTGAGAAATGGAGAGAAGTCAGTAAATCCCGTGAAAGTAACGTTGAGAAGTCTTGCTGGTTGATGTGGTGTGAAAGAGAGAGGCAAGTGTCCAAGATGATGACTGTGCTTCTGCCAGATCATCTAGAAGGACCCATCAGGTCTTTCCTCCTAAAACAAGGGGCTCGTGCAGAGCTGTGGGCCAGAAAATAAACATACGTCAAAGCCCTAAAACCCCGAAGGCCTTCATACATTAGTAAGAAAATAAGCTATGAATGAACAGGTTTCAATGGATTTTAAGTTCTCAATAAAAAATTCAGCAGAATTTCTCCATGGCAATTCTCCCCTTGTAAGAGATGAACCCTGCTTGCCATCACTGCTGTGATTCTGTGTTTGTGCTGAACTCCTTCTAATTGTCATCAATTATGATTCATTTACTTTTAGGTGTCTTGCCTGTCATAATATTATCATTTGTAAGTCTTTCCCTTTGCAGACTGTGAGAATCTGTTGTGACATCTCAATAAAGCAGGATTCAATCAAGGTGTGAATGAATTGTTAATCTTGTTATAAATAGAAGGTACCATATGTCAGTATGTAAGGGATGTCTCCCTCTTTGTTGAAAACAATGTTAGTGAAACAAAACAAAAGAAGTTTCCGAAAGAGCTGGTTCAGCTCACCAAGCTTCCAATTATATTATAGCCAACAATTCTCTGCGGCTGACTCAGATTTCTGGGACTAGTATTCACACGGATTTATTTAGAATTACCATTTGAAAGAGAAAAATGAGTGTCAGGTTTGGCCACCAGAACCCCAGGTGTACCCGTTCCTCCTGATTTTGACCATGGAGATCACCTTACAACTCTGTGTCTTCAGAGGCACATCGTATGAACCATTTGATCAAAACATCTTTTTCCTTCTTTGCATTTCTAGATGGCATGCAGATTTTAAAAAATATGGCTCAATTGGCCTGGCTCCAGCTCAAACTAGTTCATGAAAAATATACCCTGAATCTTTTCCTACACGTGCACTCTCTCAGCAGTGAGGGCTCTGGCCCATTCTACCCTCGATAGCACATCCTAAATGTGATGCTAAGGCACCTGCGGCAGTGTGTTTTCTGAGGAAAGCCGGCATGTGCTCCGAGGTCCAGCAAACGCCAGAACCAATAAAGCTTAAATTAGCATCCCATAATCTAGAGCTATTTCCCCTCTGCTCTTCCGGAGCCCTCCCCAGCACCTCCCCTCCCCCCAGTTCCTAAGCCAATCAAAATGTGCTGCTACCTTGTTCCATTTCTTTAGGGCCTTGCTAAGTGACTAGCTTGTTAGTTCAAAATAAAGTTAATGGCTAATAATGGCTCTCCCCCAGTGCCCAGTGGCATTGCCACAGAGAATCAGCGTAGAAGAGTGGAAAGAGCTTGGATTTTGGAATGAGCCACTTTTGGGTTCAAGTCCTGGTCGTTCTGTTCGCTTGCTGAGTGTCCTGGGCAAGTCGTGCTTATGTTTTTTGAGATTATAGCCTCACCTGTAAAATAGAGATTCACACATCAGGAGGCTGCTACGAGGATTAAAGAAGATAACGTATTGTTCCGCAGTGAGTATAGAAACTGGCCTATTGATTGACAATTGGGTAGAGGCCAGATGCAGCCCCCTAGAGATCCCGACTAATGATCGATCCCCACTAATTATATAGACACCATGATTTTCATTTCCTACCTGTCTCCAGCTCTCACTCCTTCCCTTCTTTCCTTCCTTCATTTTCTCCTCTCTTTCCCAATGATGTGTTGAGCCCTTGCTAAATTCAAAATCCTCTGTCTCTTTATTTTTCACTATTTCTAACACAGGGTACAAAGAGCCTTGACTGTGGCACGTGACAGGAGAAAAGTAGGTGGTGGGGAAGCACCAAGCCTGATAAAGAGCCATTTAGAACAATGACCCTCCTGCCCTGTCCCTCCAAAATTCACTGTTAACTTGTTTCACAATAGTCATTAGAGACACAAAGGAAGTGTTGATAAGCTCCATGATTCATTCAAGGACCAAGGTTAATTTTTATTTATTCCCAGGTCATCACAAACAGAGGCAGATGGTGGTGGCACTTCCTTCTTGCCGGGAGCTCAGATATTATCTGGATAGATGTCAGCGGGCTTTGTCCATTGCCTCTCAGTGCCGGCAGCTTTCCTGGATAGAGCCCCAGCCACCCAAACTGCAGATGGATTTGATTTAACTCCGATGACTCGTGGTAAATAATTGAGGTCACTTGGGCCCGGCTGGAGGCAAGCCAGTATCGCCAAGGAGAAAGGTTGGTATCGTTTATCCTTTAGCAGCTCTTCTTTTGGAGGATTTATTTTTGGTGACCCATTTAGGGGGTAGCTTACTAGACCATGGCTATCGGTTTATTGAAAAGTCACTTTCTCTCAAATTTAGTCGTATCAGATGACTTTGGGATGGCTTAAAATAGTGGCCAATGGAATCTACTTACAGAGCACTATAGAAATGATCACAAAGGGTCACAAACGGGTTCTCTGTTTCTGGAGTGTCCAGTGAGCTAACTGGATGAAAGACGGTATCTTCTTCAAGCCTGCAATGCTAGTGTCTTGCACGGCACCAGATTTAAAAAAAGAAATGATGGTAATTAGCCATTGTTCCTCAAACTCTTGGCTGCTCCCAGGCTAAAGGGATACTCTGCTAATAATGAATAGGAACTACATTTTATTTGGCACCAACTAGGTGGCAGACATTGTGCTGGGTGTTTTATATTTGTGTCCAATTTAATCTTCATAATAGTCTTGGGCGATAGGGACCATTTCGCTCATTTTAGAAATAAAGCAACTAAAGCCCAGAGAGCTTGTTCCGTGTCCGAAATCGTGCAGCAGGTTTGGAGCCTAGGACTTCACCCTGTTGCCTCCAGGCATCATTAACTCACCAGCTAAGTCCCCACATAGCTTCCCTCGGAGCTTGCAAGGCCCTGACCGGCCTTTCTCATACGAAGGGTCCCCCAAAGATCTCCCACATTGGCTGTACCCACGGGGAAAAATCCATTTCGGTGTACTTAGGGAAAGAACAACCGGGTGAATTATAAAGTGGGCACTGCTACGTCTACACACCTATTGATAACTAAAGCATATGGTTGCTTAAGCGGAGGTATTCCCTTTGGCTTATTACACTCATTACTTCCTGTCAGTTAGCGTTCACCTGCTTCAATTTTACTGGAATGTGTGAATTGCATATTTCATATATTACTTAGCAGGAGCCCACCGTGAGTCCGTTTTTTTTTTTTTTCTCTTCGCAGAATGATAGTGATAGGGCAGTCAAGAGATCTTATTTGGTCTTATAAATGATTATCTTTCTCAATGGATTGCCAAGTAGGATGCTAATAAATGTTTAGAGTTATTCCGCATTTAGGGACATAACTAAGTTTGGTCTTTAGCTAATGCATAAAGATGTGTCACACAAATACATACCTGTACCTTCTTTTCCTTTTGGTCTCACATATATTCCTTGATTTTGAATCATGCCTCTACTTGTCCATGAGACCCCTGGGTAAGTTGCCTTACCTTTTTTCCTCACTTACAAAATAGGGATACTATATTTTCCATGGTTGTATGGATTCAGGAAGGCGCATAGGTAGTTTGCATGCAAAATTTGTTGTTTTAACACCTAGCACCAGAGTTTCTCACAGGGAGAGACTTTGAGGATGCTTTGCTAAGCCTCGTGGAGGAGAGACTCAGAGGGCAAACACATCTGCAAAAGACAAAGCAACGCACATGGGTGTGGATGTGCTGTCTTTGAGCAAGTTAAGAGAACTTGCTTTTGCTCAAATGAGGGGAAGAGAAAGGAGGGTGGAAAGGGTGAAGGGGAGAGAAGGTGGGGGGTGGGGTGAGGTGGGGTGCTTTGCAAGGAGCAGCCATGAACCTCCCAGGCAGCTGGCTAAGGACACGTTGGGAGCTCCTGTCATGTCAAATGTCCACTGGAAGCTGAGCAGCTGGAGTATCAGCATCACCTCTGTCATCCAACCCACACTTTGAGTATGTCTATTCTTCTCAGAAGTGCTTTCCTGAAAGTGCCGTTTGGTGTGGGGGATCCAGATGCCAGCCGGCCCTCGTTCTCCACCTCCTATCTCTGTGTCTGTTTTCACCTGTCATGGGGCAGAGACAGGACCCGCCTGTGGTTGAGCTGTTCTTGGAGAATCCACTCACCCTGAAGCACTGGTGAGCAGCGTGTCTTCATGGAGGACTTTGTGGAGACGATGACAGAGATAGGTTCACCTTGCTCAGTCTTCAACAACCAAGCCAAACCAACAAACTAAAACTTGGGAATATGCATTAGGCACTTCTGGTCTCTACAGTCTTACTTGTCAGCCACACAACTGGGCTTGTTGCCTACTCTGGCCCTTCCTTCTCTAATGCAGAGTCTAGTCTTTCTGGTTCCTCCTCAAGAACAATGCAGATTCCTTGTCTTATCTTATGTCCAGAAATCTAATTATCATCTTTTGCTATATGGGCAGACTTTTGGACCCTCGATCTCCAACCCAAGTAGCTTAGCAAAGATTTCTTGCTCTAAAACGTAGCATTCTCTGGTACATTGAAATTTCCTCGACTGATTTACCATGAGATTGCAAAGCAGAGCTGACTTTTGTGTCATTGGTATAGCATGCTTCAGAGAGACAGCCGGCATTAAGGTGGGACCCCAGGGCCAGAGGTGGCAATGTTGGCCTGAGAACGTAAGGCCTGCTCTCTACCATCTTCTTCTTACCTTAGATTTCCTGACCGCTGAAGCAAGGAGAGAATGGGAGAGGTCAGAGTTGAACTTCCTGTGGGCATGGCCAAAGTGATCTTCTCTCCATCTTAAGAGGCCAAGAGGTCTAATTTGGTACGACACCATTATAGTGCCCGGGCCATGGTAGGTACTCAATAAAAATATCTCCATTTCCCCCCAGTCACAATGGACATTGCCTTCACTCTCCACAACCCTGATCAAATATTAGCCAAGACAACAAGAAACCTGTGGTCAGGCTCATTCTCCAGGGGCATCCACACTTTGCCATCCCGTGGTCAAAGAAACCCCCTTGGCATGAGATTGGCATATACAGAAAGCCTTGGGTACATTTCGCTTTCACAAAATAACAGTCACCCTCTTGTTTCTCCGAGCTAAACGGCATGATGATTCTCAATGGAATCCTTACAATTCTCTCTGGGAAATTTGAATGCCTCTTGTAATTTAGTTAAACAGCTTTTAGGTATCACAGAGAAACTTGTTACTCAGGCAGGGAAAGTGGATCCCCATCCTCGATACTGTGGAACCTCTTACTGTCCATCTGGGGCTTCTTGTAGCCACATGACTTGGTCTTTCACCAAACTGCAGTGAAGGGACAATCAATACATGAGCTCTCACACCATTTGCTGCTGCTCTGTTTACTGTTCCTTTATTTACATAACTAGAGATTCAACATCCTAACATGTTTTGCAAGCTGTCATGACATGAGAAGCTAGTAATCTGCTATATTTTGCTTGCTAACATATTTTTGACATATTTTAGCTTTTGATTATAAGATTGCATCTTTGCCTGCTACCATCTGTCTCGACTCAATGGAACTCTGGCATTTACAAAAACAGTGGGGTGTAGTATTTCTTATATACTTGAACTCTACCAGAAACATGCTATTTTCAGTTTTAACCAATATGTCATGCTTTCACACGCGAGGTCTGAAATGTTCGCTATCTTGCAAGATCTGCCAGGGATAAGGAACAAATCTTCGCATCCAATTTGGCTGAGATGAGAACTATATTAATGAGGCGAAGGAAGCGGTATCCAGCTTCTAAACAGAGGTGGCTTTTTATGTGGTTTATATCCTCTCAACTAGGCTTATCCCTTTATCAACATGATTAAGATCTTCTGTGGAAATACATCTTCTTTTGGACTTTGTAACCTCCCAGTGCCTGACATTCTTGAGGCATATATTTCAGTGTGAAATAGTTATCCCACATTTGGCAATAAGGCATTTTACTACATGGAGTCCTTTTCTGATTCTTATCTTTACTCATTAGGGAAAATTACCCTGGGTTTGACCCAAAGGATTAGCTCGGTTCCTGCCTCTGCTGACAACACTAGACTGTGCAACACACAGAAACGTGACATTGTATTCAAACAATGTGTTGGAGGAAAGGCAAAAAAAAAAAAAAAAAAAAAAAAAATGCACAGGCCTAACATGCATTTATTCAACACCAAGCTTAAATGAATTTATTATGCTCCTGGATTATACCCCATAGGCCAAGAAGCTGTCAACTATTGACATTTTCTTTTCTCTCCATGTTCTGAGTTGAGTGTAAATATATTTGTCAAGGGAATATAGTGCATGCTCAATATATGCCCATTTCATCAGAAGGAAAGCTCTTATTATCTGTAATCACAGTCAACATCTTTGTTGCTTTAAGGAAGGAATGGGCTGTGGCTTGGATTTGCATATGGATCTGGTACTTTTCAGATGCGGCTCGGAATGCTGTTTTCCCCTTCCCTTTGAATGTGCATAGATTAGCTGTTTCTAGTGCAAGACTCCAATAATGATAGAGAAATGATTTGGGTCAGTCTGGCGTGGACCACGTCTAGTTGATTTTCTGCCTTTCAGCATGCTGCTGATTGTCCAGGAGCAGCTGACTGTAGGATTTTGGAGCTAAACACATCAACTGGGATCATTGTCATTGAAGAGATCAAAGAGGAAGGCATTTTGGACACTCAACTCCAATGTCTTGTAGCTACAAATCAAGTCCAGGCTGACCAGGGTCCTGGATGCCCTTCCTTATTTAGTTAATGAGAATGGTGGCCATTGCTGAACTAAGAAGCAAGGCTGAGATGGAGTATCCAGGTAATTGTTATAGTAGGTTTCTGGGGAGCAGGGATCTTGTCTTTCCCCCTCATCCTCTGTGCCTGGCACAGAGTGGGCAAACAGCACGGGTGGATATGTCAAACTAAGATGGACCGAGCACTCCAGTCAAGCTATTAACTCATCCACATGTGCTTAACTGAACTTCTGTGAGGTGGCTTCCCTGAGGATGGGTAAAAAAAAAAAAAATACAGAGAGCAGATTCCCTGTCCTTGGAAGACTTCTGCTCCAGCTCGGAAGACAAAACTGGTTTTCAAGGAAGACATTAATTGCTAAGGTAGGTTGTAAGTGCAATAGGAATTTCTAGAAAGGAAGTGATGGTACAGTTTGGGGTGGGATGCATGGAGGAAGAGGGGGTTGGGTTTGTGACCAGAAGACTGCACAGAGTTTTTGGTAGGTGGGGAGGAAGTAGGAAGAGCGTGTGAGGGGATGGAATATATAGAAGTGAATAATAAAAGAAAGGAACGATCTAGACGTGCAAAGGAGAATGCTTTGACTTGGCCCACTGAAACCAGTTGAAGCTGGATGGGAAAGACTGCTGGGTAGTTGGGCAAGGTTAAAACACTCTTGAAGGCCAAAGGAATATGTATCTTCTGTGGAGGATAATAGACCATTACTCCAGGGCTTCATAAACAGGACACATGGTAAAAGTGGTGCATTTTAGAAAGACTGTGAAGGAGTAGTGATGTGATGGACTCAGAGGGTCAAGAGGTGCAATGGAGAAAGAGCAGTGATTCTAGAATCAACATAAAAAGAGCCTATCTTAAATAAAGATAATATTTAAAGCAGCAACTTTCTTATACAGGGCATCTAACATACTTTAGGTATTTTTAGCCACTGATAGTCACAGTGGCAAAAATTCTACAAAAACTTGTAAAGATTCAAATTAAAGAAGGAAATAAGTGGGCGCCTGGTTGGCTCAGTCGGTTGAGCGTCTGACTTCAGCTCAGGTCATGATCTCACGGTTCGTGAGTTCGAGCCCCGCATCAGGCTCTGTGCTGACAGCTCGGAGCCTGGAGCCTGCTTCGGATTCTGTGTCTGCCTCTCTCTCTGCCCCTCCCCTGCTCATGCTCTGTCTCTCTTTCTGTCAAAAATAAACATTAAAATTAAAAAAAAAAAAGGAAATAAGTTTCAGAAAAGCAAAGTAAGTTGTTCTGGGTTACATAGCTAGCAAGTGGCAGGAAAAGATTCACATTCTATCAAAACTGTGCCCTTTTTCACTACTTACCCTGGGAACCATCGGTATTTGTTGAATGAGAAAATGATGTGAAGTAAATGTTTTATAAAGACTAACATGGCGGCCACATACAAGAAGGGACTCGTACGGGGGGCGAGGTCAGAGGTATGTAGACAAGAAGGGTCTCCCTAGGGTCTTGTCGTTGGAAATAGAAAGGAGAGGATAAACATGAGAAATCTTGCCAAGCAGGAACATGGCACCATGTGACTGATGTTTAAATTATTGAAAGGCAGGGGAGAATGGGGACTGGGTGGGGGGTGGCAGAAAGAAGGACACTAGTGACCTTGGGAACACATTTCCAGTAAAAGGATATTGATGGAAGACAGCCTGGCAGGTGAGGAAGGAGTGAGTCAGTGGTCAGGAAATGGAGGCCACAGATTTGAGAAATTGGGAAGAAAATTAAGGAAATAAATAGAACAGTCTTGTGAGGAAGCCTCAGGGTCAAGAAGAAAAAGGTTTGTTTTTTTCTTTTTAAGAGAGGAATCCTGTGTGCATTTGAAGAAAAGAGGAAGGTATGCAGATAGGAGGCAGATATTAAAGGAACTAGAGGAAGAGGGGCTTCTGTATGTGAAAGGGTTCAGAAGAGCTGGAGTGGGGTGGGGGTGAGACTCACGGGATTGCCTGATAGAACTTTCCACCATGAGAAGAATGTGCCACATCTGTGCTGTTCCACACAGCAGCCACCAGCCCCATATTGGCCACTGAACACTTGAAATGCTCCTAGAGAGGCTGAGAAACTTGAATTTTAAGTATTAATTTAAATTAGTTTAAATCTAAAAAGCCACATATTTAAATAGCTAGTGGCTACTCTGTTGGACGGCGCATGACCCTTAGCGAACCAAAGATTTTTGTCTCCTGTAGAAGAGAACTAAAATCTTCCTCTGGTTCAGGAAAGGAGGGCAGGGAGGGAGACAAACCAGGGATGTTTCACATGCAGGGGGAGAAAAAATAACTTTGCTTCTGCCAGGCAAGCTTGACTTTCTTGCTTATGCCTTGGTGATAGCCACATTATTAGCTCGTTAGATCAGGTGAGACCGCCTGAGTTTTGAAGCATTTGAAATTCACATCCCCATGTAGATGTCGTGCTCGGAATTGTAGTCTGCACTGACCAGATGAATTGAAGAATTGCTAAATCTCCCATGGTACTACCAATATTCACTCTCAGCCTGGCTGCGTATCTTGATCAAGATGCTCCCCGTTCATGTGAGACAGAGATGGAGAAGACTCTAGTAAGTTCCTTGCGTTGAAGGCCATTTTTTGGATAGGTTTTCCTGGTGTCTGAGTAACAACAAAGCCATTCTCTGATTCCCTAGTGCCCATTCTGCTTCCACATCTCATGGTCGCTTTCAATCTGGATATTTTAAAGCCCAAAGGAGGTGATTCCCCTCAGAATGATTTCACTTAGACTTAGCAGAAGTTTTCTTGAAGAATTTCCCATCTAGAGAATGGGGTGTATGTCCTATCCTGTATTCTGCAGGTAAACAAAGAGAGAGCCCCAAACTGGCATCCATTGTTGCCCTGAGATAGCATAGCTGTTATCATTTCACCGGTGTGCTCTCCCCTAGATCGTGGTGTGTGTTGTTTGGGCTGCTTTTCATAGCCTCCGCAGCTGGGAATTCAAGATGCTATACTTAGGCAGAAGTCCATGAAGGAATTAATTGATATGAGCCAGAAGTTGATTGCCATTTAAGTACTCAGCCTCCACCATTGCCAAGTTTCCCTCTTTGCAGAAAGAACTGAGCTTGCTTGCAAACTGGCTCATTCAGGATGTGAGCATAAGATGGAATTCAACCTTTAATATGCTGCAACACCTGTTTGGAAATAAAGGGGCTCTGTGCTTTTCCCCCCAAGGAGTTGACAGCTGACTTCATTACCGAGGAATCTGGCGGAGATGGTCATGGCTACTCCTCAGCCTCCAGAGGCTCTCACCCAGGAATGCAGTGCCAGCCAGACCTGAGTGTTGGGAACCTTCCAGAAACCCATGCTGGGTCATTTTGCCCTAAATCATCCCTCTTCCTTGGACTCCAGGAGTTTTCAGTATGTCTGGTAGAGCTCCCTCCACACAAGGGAGATGGTGAGAGGCTCTGGCCTGCCGGAGCAGAGTGGAGAAGCATTTGCAGGTGTTCTCTAGTGGGATCTGGATTTCCAAACTTCCTTTCTCAAGGGTTCTGCAATGTCGCACCCCCAAAGGCAGAGCTGCCATGCTCTATAGAGTGGAACTTGAGGGTTCATTGGAGTCCTTGTCCAGGTTCTGGAACAGACCCAGTGCTGCTCCAAGGAGCCTAATAAGTCTGTGGCAGGGGGATCCCCAAAGGCTGCCTCTGATGCCACTTCCTTCCATTTGGGCTGGAACCCTGACTACACTTATCAGCTTTCAGTGTAGAATGTCAACCCGTTTATTTGCACGATCCCCAAAGCACATTAATCTGGCCTCCATTAACAACACAGAATATAGCATCATCTGACTCACAACAGAGAATTTTGTACTTTCTGCTATTTGTTACCCATCATCATTTTTAAAAAATCTGTTTGAAATCTAAATGTCCAGGAATGGGAGTAGACTTACAGAGAGCACATCCATTCGGGAGATTGCTGCTCAGCCTGACCGCATAAACGTGGAGGCTGCAGAGGAGCTTTGAAAGTGCGTGCGATACCAATTTCAAACAAAGCATAACTCAAACTCTTATATACCAAAACCACACAATTATTTTAAAACAGACATTTTAAATAGTTGGGGATGACAATAATTAGGAAAAAAGAATCATCGATGCCAAAGGTCAAAATCGGCCATCCAAGAGCCGGACCTGGCCTGAAAAGTGTGTCTCATATGGCCCACACAGTGGGGGGCAGCAGAGTTTGAGTAAAAAATGGAGTAGGTTGCCAACGTTTAGAAACTGGCACATGGCACTTACCCACCCGGATTGCTGGCTTCTCCTGAGACATTGGGCAATCTGGCCTCACAGGCTGCTTTCCCTCCAGGTGACAGTTGGGGCAGGTGATGGGGCATTTGCTCTCCAGGTCATCAGAGTCCCCACTGGGCCCGATCTCTCTCTCTCTGTCTCTCTCTCTCTCACTGTGTTTGCAATCCTGGACCAGGTGTAAGGGTGGTGAGGTTCTGCGTCGTTTCCCCCTTTTCCCTAAACTCAGTATTGGTTATTATGTTCCTTTGGAGTTAAAATCATCATTACAGGCCCAGTTATAAAAGGTAATGTTGAGGGAAGAAGAGTCTGAGACCCATGCTACTTCTCTATTCCTTGCATGTTCTTTTCAAATTTCCGGTCCTGGGTCCAGCACACTGGCCTGAGAATGTTAGCTCGGCCCACAGGTTCTCAACCGTGGCTGTGCTGGAGTTGTCTGGGGCACTTCTGATGCCCGGGTTGCATTCTGGACCAATTGAGTCAGACTCTCCGGGAGTGCAGTTCAGGCAGTGGAGCTTTTTGAAGTCCCCTAGGTGATTGCAATGTAAAAGGTCCTTGAGAAATCATAGGAAACTTCACATTAGAGCAGTTTCCCAACCTTAGCACTATTGATTGACATTTTGGGGTGGATGATTCTTCGTTCTGGGGCCCCTGTGCTGTGGATTGTGGCATGTTTGTAGTGTCTCTAGCCTCTACCCATAGACCCAGTAGCATTCTTCCAGAGGAGAAGCATGGCATTAGATCATAAAATTATAGTCAGTAAGAGTGGCTTTTATACTGGCCCCTGCTGGTACATCAGGTCTTCCAGAAACTTCTTTGGGAATGAAGTACTAGGGGACAAAAATCTCTCTTAAGAAGCTGGTATAGGGGTGCCTGGGTGGTTCAGTCGGTTAGGCATCTGACTTCAGCTCAGGTCATGATCTCACAGTCCGTGAGTTCAAGCCCCATGTCAGGCTCTGTGCTGACAGCTCAGGTCCTGGAGCCTGCTTCAGATTCTGTGTCTCCCTCCCTCTCTGCCCCTCCCTGTCGTGTTCTTTCTCTCTCTCTCAAAAATAAATAAACATTAAAAGATTTTTTTTTTCAAAGAAGCTGATATATTCCTGCCTTTCTGTTCATTTTTTTTCTCCCTTTACTACTAGGAAGGTCAACGTCAATACTAAAACACATTCAAAACCAAAACTGAAGCACAAAAAAGGTAACTACTTAGTGTATTTCCTCCTCTCTGCCTGACTCTGATTTTCCTGACATTTTGTTAATCTTTAAGCTGACTTATGTTCCTCGGAATGAAGTAGGAAATAAGGCACCAAGCACCACACACTGCTTAGTAGTCATGACCCAATGAACCATTGGTTGTAAGGAAGGACCTACTACACTTTTTTAAAGTTTATTTATTTTTGAGAGAGAGCGCAGACACTAGTGGTGGAGGGGCAGAGGGAGGGAGACAGAGGATCCAAAGCAGGTTCTGTGCTGACAGCCGAGCCCCAGGTGGGGCTTGAACCCACGAACCGTGAGATCATGACCCGAGCTGAAGCTGGAAGCTTAGCTAGCTGAGCCACCCAGGGTGCCCCAGGACCTGCTACATTTGAATGACCTTGTACTCACCAGAGGATCAAGCATGTGGAGCAAGGAAGGGTCAGCTCCTTTGGCCTCGAGCTTTGTCGGGGAAGAGGCTGAACTGTGCATGTTGGAGGAGCCCAGTGGCCAGCCGTGTGACAGCCTCTAGGAGAATGAACACCAGCCTCTGCTGTTTACTAGAAAGTCTGGGAAGTCCCTTAGAAGCAAGGCTGTGAAAGGCAACTTGGGATCCATCCCTGGGATAATACCATCACCTGCTTTCCATGAATGAAGAGCAGCTTACTTTTAGTGAAATATAACCCACTTGTTAATAACCAGCAGTTTTAAAGCCTTTAAAAAATCATTATTAAGTGTGGCTATTTCATTTTAAATGCAAAATCCTTGAATAGACCAGAGATCTTAATTTTTTTAAATATAGCTGAGTATTTTAATTATGAATGTACTTGCATATTCTCAGCATACTTCATTATTTATGGAGCTGGTGAAAAAGCTTTTTAATTAAATAGCATGCTGGCAATCCATTGTGAAATGTATAGATGTAGGTTTTCCTAGCATTAAGAAACTAAATACACACATGAAACACTGGCCAGCACACATACTTTCACACCATGAGGTATTTGTTTCTGAATGATCTTAAAGTTTGACCAATTTTTTTTCTTTATTGGTAACAAAATAAATGGTATAATTTTCCAGCACTCTGCATGGTTATTCGCGTTCAATGCACTCGGTTAATTTGGAAATGGGGTAGAGCAGTGGTTCTCAAAGTGGGGCCCCCACACCTGGAGCAGAAGCATCACCTGGGAACCTCCTGGAATTGCACAATTTGGAGCCCCACCTCAGGCCTACTAAATCAGCAATTCTGGGCATCAGGTGGGCGCCCTGTGATGTAACAAGCCCTCCAGATGATCCTGACGCAGGCTACGGTTTGAGAATGGTGGGGTGAGCAGTCTGGGTTTCATGCATGGGGGGCCCTCGCTGACAGAATAGAGTAAATCGGGCCATGCGTCAGTCTCCCCATCAAAAAAGTACTGTTGAGGATTCTCTCTTGTTTAAGGTTTAAAGGTCTGCTTGAGGTCCTCAGAGTTTCAAAGAGGTTAAAAGAGTCGTAGTAAGTGAAATATCTGAAGCACGATGTGGTTGAAAGTTGCCCATCAATATCAGGTATATACTTACCAATTTTGACTCAACATGTATCAGGACTCAACTCACACATGGCCATTCTCTCCTTTCCCCAAAAAGGCTCTGACATTGGAGCTGCTGCTCATTCCCCATTTTGTTGCAGGCTGTGAGGCCAGCTCTCTTCCAGAGGCACCCCATGCCTGTGTCAAGGCCGATGAGCAGGCTGTGTTACTTCCCCTGGCCAGGGGAGCCAAGGCCAGAAGGCGGAGCGATTTGGAGAAGGCCACACGGGGAGTCAGTGCCAGAGCTCGAACCAACAGCCGCCTGGCTCCCTGCTCTGTGCTTTGTCTTCTGAATGAACAAAGCTGCTTCTTAAGTACACATAAGCCAAACTGCCTTTCAAATTGCAGCCATCTACTTCGAGTTCAGATTTGCACAGCATGACATGAATTGGGCTGCAAATTATGCAGAAAACAGCCATCACATCCATCTGTGATGTCAGAATCCTCCAGTACAATGTGACCTGGTAGTATCTGAGGGAGGAGGAGTATATTGGGTCTGATTCTTTCCCGATGCAGTATGATGAATCTCCTCGCGGCTGCATTTGGCCCAGTGTGAAAAGGTTAAATATGATCGAGGTTATCCTGTGATATGTTCAAGAGCAGATTTCACCTCCAAGGGTGCAGGCGATTAGATTTTTTTAATGGTAGAGTAACTGGAAAAAGAAAACACACAAATACACTCATACCTAATGGTAAACTGAATTTATTTCCTCTTGGAAAACAATTCCAGTAATCTCCAGGTTCAGACCGCAGAGTAAACATTAATAACAGTAACATACAGGTTAGTTCAACTGATTCAAGAATTTGGCTGTGTGAAATCATTAAGGAAAACCTTGAACACTCAAAGCTTCAAATGTATCCAGGAAAAAAAAAATCTTTGACAGTCTACATAACAACTATTGCATATATAGTGATGCTACCTGTCACATTGCAAGGCTTACAAATATATATACGGGCCTTATCCAGCTGTGGGGTTCTGTTTTGTGAGAACATCTCTTCGTGGTTTGCAAGAATCTTCAGCAATAAAAAATAGTCTTGGATTTAACCGTTGATATACCAAAAGAGAAATTCTAGGCTTAAGTGTAAATAAAAGGAAGTCCAAACATAGTCTCATTTGTAAGTTGTTTTAATCTGTCTTCCTCGAAAATACTTTCTCTTAAGCCGTTTTGCTCACATTTTTTTTTTTTTTAAATCCTGCCTGAACAGGGCCCAAGTCCACTTGTCTTTATAAGACCATTTTAGTATCAGACGACATAATACATGTGCAACACTTTATATACAAGGAGTCTATCCGGTGCTCAAAAGTTCAAACACATGAACATCCAACAGTTTGATAATACAAGTTTTATGGTACAATACAATGTTTCTGAATATTATACATTAACAATGAAAGTTTCGTGCAAAGAGTAAAACATGTTCCCTTTTTGTGCCACAAAAGTAATTCTCCTTGAGAGACAGAACTTGCACTAACTGCTGTGTTGGGTCATCGTATGATTCTGTAAAGAAAAAGAAAAAGGGAAGAAAACACTTAAGCGATCTTATTGTCATCAGACCAAGTAGCCATACATGCTGGTGGATTGAGAATGACGTGAACTGTGTTTCTGCACGCTGCTGGATAGGTGCTTGCCGGGGCCCTGACCCCTCGCTGCCCCCAGTGAGTACCATGGCGGGGAGAGGCAGGGCCAGCGGCCTGTGGGAGGTGAGATGGTTGGCCCATGCCTTTCCTCTTCTCTGCCTCTGCCAGGCCTTCCCGGAAGACCCTCCCACCTGCCGTCCCTTCTTACCAAAACAAGACCTGCTTTTCAAAGACCAGGATAGCACTGTTTTCACAGTTTTATTTATCTGTGCATTATTTCCATTACAGATGCTTTTGTTCTCATCGCTCTCAGGTGGGAACGTCTTGACAGCAGAGGCTCTATGTGTCCCTGAATATGGCCTGTACAGGCAAGGGCTGCCTGGCCAACAACACACAGAGGGGGCAGGAAGCTTCCCCAGCTCCTCTCCTGGGGGGTGGGCTTGGGGCTGTCACAACATGGCTCAGGAGCACATCATAACAGCTGCACCCACCCCCAACCCCCGCGGAAGCAGCCTTTGCTGTACTTTGGTTGTCTCCTCTCCATCCACACGGTGCGTTCCCTTTCTGAGTGAACAACCTCCTCCTCCACTGGGGGATAGCCCCAGACCAGGGACATTCATTCAGAGCATAAGTCTGCAGAGGGCCTGATTTCCACCTTTCCTCCTCTGCACTGTCCCTGAGCCGTGATGTCCCATCTCTGAGCTTACACACCCTCCCCTGACGCATCTCTTCTGCTCAGAACCTTGACGTCTAGCTCGAGATACAACCAGTTCCATGCTCCTCTCATCTAAAACCAATTTCTCCCTCCTCTGCTCTCCTCCTGCATTTGCAGCGCTCATAGAGTACATATCTGAGGTCTTGTCTTTGGTTATTTGTAGGCCTGGCTCTCTCCCTATGTCAGAAATTCTGGTATTCATTCATTCATTCCTTCACAAACATCTGTTGAACACTTGTATCACCACCTGGCGCAGCCCACAGCACTGCAGTCATCGTAAAGACGCGGCCAAGTGAATGACTAGCTAGCCAAGGGCTACTGAAGGGAATGGGATGGTCCCTGCCTTCGTGCCTTCCAAGTGCTCACAGTCTAAAGAAGAAAGTCGCACGGGCACAAGATGGCAGAGCAATATGGAAGAACTGTATCGGAAATGAACACAGAAATGCCATGATCACACCTAATATTGCTTAGCCTTTGGAGTAACGTGTGTAACGTGACATTTGAGTTGATGCTGGAAACATGAAAGGACATTGGGGATATACGGAGGGCACTCTGGGCCACCAGGCTCCCATAACTGAAGGCAATGAAGCGAGAATACACAAGGTATGTTCGTGGACCTGTAACTCGTTCAGATTGGATGGAGTCTCCTACAGTGTCCTGAACCAAGAGTACTGATGAGAAGGGAAGTTGGACGGTAGCTTGGGGCCTGGTTACGGAGAGCCTTCTGCACCTTGCTAAGGAGTTCAGGCTGGGTCGTGGAGGTGAACAGGTGCTATGGAAGTTTTTAAAGCAGAGTTTTTAAGCCTTACAGATCTTTGCTATCTCTTCATCCTCCATGATTAGCAAATTGCCTGCTCAGTGAATACTACTGAATGACCAGACGCTTGCCCGGTGGGGGCCCAGAGCACCAGGCTTCCCCTTCTCCATTTCAAACTTAGTGCATTTTTGAAGCCTGGCAACCAGTAAGATGAGGAACCTTATTTCACTCTCCCTTATTGAAAGCATACCTATTGTTATTAATGCAGTGGAAGATAAGCCTGGATCTTTTTTCCTACTGAGTAGCACTAGCCTAACAGTGCATACAGGAACAGATGATTTTTATGCCAAGCCTTTTTTAATTTGTATTGATTCTAAATACTTCTGAAAATTATTTTTCACCAATAGGTAGACAGAAAGAGTAATCAAAATACCGAGGAGACTAAAAAACTTTCCTATTTCCTTAAAAATGAACACAGTGATGATCAGAGTTTATAAACAATACAAAAGTTCATATGTTCAAAATACCCTATCTGAGCCTTTTGTTGTCTCAAAGGGTCAAGTCTGATCGGGTTTTTCGTTTATGACAAAAGTTACCTAAATGATAGGACACCGATGGGCAATGGATTTTTTTAAACCAAAGTTAAACAAACAAATTTAATAACATTAGTTTTAAATGCTTAAGTGCTTACAAGAGACATTCCATATTTGATAGGATTCTGGAGGTTAATAAAGGAAGATATATTGCAACCGCTCCAGTGTTTCGGTACGCGCCTCTATTCAGATACTGCAAGACGAAAACCTAACATGAATTGGCTGTAACAGTTGGCAATAGTTGTGTCTCAGATGCTTTCATCCTAAACCAAAGCCATAGAAGCCTCTTCAGAGGTGCAGAGAAATGAACAGATACATGTGAATTACTTATTACAACAGACTGAAGTTGCTACTATAAAGGATTTATGCTTTTCATATGACCAGAGAAGAAGATAGATCATTTGAGAGAAAGACAAGATTACGGCTTGGGCAATTCAAGCTTACACAAAAATAAAGAGCCCTAATACAAATAATGTGTAACTGGGAAATCTGGCACGGGACACGGTAAAGGCAGCAAGTTCTCTTGGTGTAGAGATGCCTGCATATGATTGATATTAGTTATTGTCATTTTTTTCCTTCCTTTTTTTTTTTTTTTTTTTGGCTCCCGCTCAACTGAGGGTGAAGTTAAGACAGGCTCCCGGAGTCCCGTGTCCACCCCTAGTAGTGCCTGTCAGGATGGGAAGCGGGAATTCTGGTAGGCAGTCTTGGGTAAGGCATATTTGCACTGAAAGCAAAAGAAACCCAGTCCTCAAAGGCTTTCCCGCACCACCTTCAAGGAACCCTGGGCCGTGTCTGTCCCCTCACCCCTACGCTTTATTCTGAGTCACTGAAGATAGAAATGGCCCAATTTCATTTTCTTTTTTTTTTTTAATTTTTTTTTTTAACGTTTATTTATTTTTGAGACAGAGAGAGACAGAGCATGAACGGGGGAGGGTCAGAGAGAGAGGGAGACACAGAATCTGAAACAGGCTCCAGGCTCTGAGCAGTCAGCACAGAGCCCGACGCGGGGCTCGAACTCATGGGCCGCGAGATCGTGACCTGAGCCGAAGTCGGACGCTTAACCGACTGAGCCACCCAGGCGCTCCCCAATTTCATTTTCTGAAGGAAGGAATGGGTGTCTGAACTGCATAGGTTGGGCTGACTTTAAGGACTGGAGGAAAAAGGTTCAGAGTGTGAGTCTCCAGACTTCACTGAAGATCCTGTGTTAAGAGAAATAAGAAGTTGCTTCATGGGAGCCTTCTTTTTATTTATTTATTAACAAGTGTTTTTTAACTTTATTTATTTATCTTGAGAGAGACAGAGACAGTGTGAGTGGGGGAGGGGCAGAGAGAGAGGGAGAGGGACAGAATGCCCAGCAGGCTCCACGCTGAGCGTGATGCAGGGCTTGAACCCACGGAACAGTGAGATAGATCATGACCTGAGCCTTTATCAAGAGTTGGATGCTCAACTGCCTGAGCCACCCAGGCGCCCCAAATTTTTTTTAAGATCATTGACACGGTTTCTTTAGAAAGGGAGAACCAGGAACAAGTGGGAAAAATGAACAGTGGGCAAGAGAGGCACTAAGCAGGAAGAGACGGTGGGCCACGGGCCCGGCTCCCCCTTGCTCTGGCTCCGTCCAGGACACTGGTCCCGAGTCGCCACGGTACAACCGTGGATGCCCAGCAAGGAGGCTGTCAGCAAGAAGCCTTCTTCCACCTGAGAGTTTCGCGCTCTTTGGGTCCAGAGGAAACACTACACTCGAACAAAGCAGTGGGTCGTATCACTGCTTTTACACAGCAATTCACGGTCCCCAAAGTACTTTAATGCAATGACAGTTTATGGGGAAAAAGATCTGTTCCGATGAAGGGAAAGCGTTTTACATAATCGAGGAGAACACCAGCACAAAGCGACGGGGGCGTGTGAGGGGGTGACGACAGAAAAGGAAGTAGGAAGAGAAGAAAACTTCTGAAATCCCACCGAGAGCCATATTCTACTCTGCAAAAAGCCATCTCTTGGAGACCCCATGTCTAAGTAACTGAAAATTGCAAACCATTAATCCCAGTTATGAACAGTTGTTTTACACGAGGGGGGTTTGTGTTAAGGAAAAAAAACCCCAAAAAACAAAAACAAAAACCAAATCCACAGCACACCTTAAAGCTTAAAAGAAGATCCATCTAGGTATGATACCTTAATAGCCAGGTTTCAAAAACCCACTCTCCTTACGGTAAAGGGCCCCATTTGGGAGGAGTGCGGTTTTTCCCCCCTATAAATGTGAAATTAAACTTGGAAAGCTAAAAACCAGACAAGGACCTTCAAAATTCCCTACTAGCACCACGCATGCATCTCTTTTAAAATATGAGATGCCTTTCATTTTACAAGACTGGAATTCTCATCTTGGGCTTTGGCACGCTAACAAATGATTAATTCAGCCTCCTCCTTTCTGAGAGCTGACCACATTTACTGGTCAAACGGCTTAATCCTATTTAAAATGCAATCCAAGCAAAATATTTTTAAATAAAAAATAAAACCCCGTGATCTCCTGAAACTGTTCACCTTGGCCAAGTTACCCCATTTTCCTGCGATCTTGAGGTGAATCTGAATATTCGCACCAACAACAAGGATGAAGTTAAGCTTTGGAGAAAAGCCCAGGGGGAATCTACCTTCCCAGGGAGGAGAGTCTGAGTGCCCACCCCCAAAAGTTGTGGCCACAGATTGCCCTCACTTGTCCAAAATTTTGGCAGAGGTCACGTCTCGTCTGGCTCTGTAACTCTCTTGTTGCCATCAGTAAAATGTTAAGTAGTGATGGTAATAAAAATAAAAACTGCGTTTGAATGGAAGTTTTGTGAGATCTGTTGATTCAAATATGTTAATCATTTTTACCATGACTTGCCTATTTATAGCCCTTTGTCTCAAACAAATTCTGACAAGCTTTTAAAAGTAAGAAAAAGAGCCAGCATGCTACTTTAAAAAGGAAAGAAAAAAAAAAAAATAGAAATAACAAGCTTTCCACTAATTCACCATGCCATCAGGATCCTGAATTTAAACGGCAGTTGTATTCAATTTAAATGAGATGTTTTCCAACCAGATGAAATAGGAGGCAATTGTGGCTCTGTAACAATGCAAGGCGGGAAGAAATAAAAGAAATATAAAGATTAAGTGTGGCTGTTTCTTTCAACAGATGGTGACAGCACCATGGCGGCGTGTTGTTTTTTCTTTAGTTGAAGAATGCAAACATCCGTAATCAATCATCACTGATTAACTAATTATATTAGCCTTCCTTTTATCACTAGGGTTGGACCTTTATCTGTAAACACTATGGATAATCTGTATGCTCGTATTTTTCCAGAGGCATATTTCAGCACACATACAGTTACGGGCTGCACACAGAATTCTACATTACCGTCCACCTTTAAGCCCTACTGCTTTTTTTATTTTTTATTTTATTTTTTTTAAACAAAAGCAATTGGTTTCCAACAGGCTGGATAATAAGTCTTTTGACCTGCATTCTTCTTTGACCCATTAAGGTCACCCCTGTGCTCGGGCATATAGCTGACTTAGGAAATGCCTGCAAGTCCTACATTTCATCTCCTGCCCACTCAAAATAAAGCTTTCTTTAAATGTGTCTGTACGGGTCCCTGAAGGCCAAAGAGGCATCCCTGTAGTGGGCAATGGAGGGACAGAAGCTTCTGCCTTTATTAATGAATGCAGACCATTATGAGTCTGGCTGGCTCCTTCCCTGTTCCCAGAAGCATATACTGTACGTGACTTAAAATGCTAGAATATTGACACAAAGCGAGCCGGGCACCCCTAAGGAAAATTACTCCTTGGATATAATGTAGGCTCGTAACAGCTATTAGAGTACAAAATAAAACCCTCCGGGATCAAACTGACATATACCGCATTCCACCTAGTCCTCAAACATTAGAAGAATTTCTTTGTGAAGGCATTCTCAAGGACAGCATTAAACTGACTTTTGTAGCAATCTGCAACAGCTTTTTGGCTCAGAGCTTTTAGTACTAAATCTCTGGTTTGAATCAATACAAGTACTATATCTTCTACATTAATCAATACATTTGGTTCAATACATGTTCTATTAAATTATACTTTCTAATCAAGATTTTTACATTTCCACCCTCTCTCTTTTTCACCCCCAACTTCTTTTGCTAGCAAAATAGTTTTAAAAGTGTAGGCACCTCATGACGACGGGATACTGGGGTTTATTCCCCCCCACACGCTAGAGAAAAACTATGGCAAAGGGCAGCCTTTAAACGCCTTAATAAGGTTAATGGGATGTGAATGTAATAAATGAACATTTTCGAAGTCCAAACAACTACAGAAGTACTCAGAGTTTTAAATTAATTAAAACTGAAACTGCTACAGTGCTAGAAGTACCATTAGTAATGTTCTAAAAATTACACGGAAGACCCAAATCATCCAGAAGTACCAATTAGACCCCATTTTGCCACCCCAGAGTTTCCACTCTCCACAATCCATGTAATTCCTGGCTGGAGAAATTTTGGGTAATTGTGTTTCGCGAACCTTACCCGGGAACCCGCAGGAACATACACATGGGTATGTGCAATTTTGTAAGATATGTTATATTTTAATGAATAGTCCTTAAAAGATAAATAATATTTCCCAAAGTGTTTTGGGACTCTGAAAACATAAATAGCCATTTTCATAGCCAGGAAAGCTGACTCATAATTTTTACTTTGGTAGAATTTACTAAAATGGGGTCCTACTCTTTTGTTTTGACACAGCAATGGCATTTCAGAAACTGTCATATGCTTTTGCCCCTCTCTTTAATGCCATGAATGTTGCATCTATGATCATGTTTGCACTGACAGAATTTCCCTTTGTATTTTTTCACATGGTAATACCATCGCCATGAACTTACAGAGACACGGGTGCATTTTCTTTTGACATTTAACAGTTCACATGGGCTTGGCCTGACATCTCAAAGCATTTTCTGGATGACACCAAGTCATATTAAAGCAAAATGTGAAAGGGTGTCATCAGAAGTGATCAGAAAAATACAAGATCTTAACGATAGAAAAGGACCATTAGGCTATTTAGTCGGTCCCCTTGCTAGAACAGAATTGTTTTATAAAGTTCGTACTCCAGGCTAATTTTAAGTGGTTCTGGCAATGACGTTTCCATCACATCTCCCATAAGAAATGATTTCACATTCTAGTAAATTTCACTGAATTACATTTTTATTGTTGTTGCTCTTTGAACATTCATGCTAAATAAGCCTAGAAAAGGATGGTCTGAGATAACCTTGAAGCATGCGGACATTGGCATGTTCATGAGTTTATGTTTAGAAGTCTTGGCCATATATTTGCAGCATTAAGCTCTTCTCTCTCATCCAAAGGAAACCAAAAGACAATCCAAGAAGCCATTTCTTAGTCATTACACAAAATGTGTCACTCAATTGCTTTGTTCTAGAGAGAAGCCTACAAATTAAATAGATTCTAGAAGGCCAGTGGGACTTGCCTTTCAACAGTCAACCCCAACACTATTGACATGTTGGGCTGGACAATTCCTTGCTTGGCGGGGGGTGGGGCGGGGGTTGTCCTCTGCACTGTGGGATGTTCAGCAGCATCTCTGGCCTCTATCAAAAACATGCCTGTTGTCGCAACCATAACTGTCTCTAGACATTGCCACGTATTCCCTGGTGGGGAAAACAATCACCCCCAATTGACGATCACTGTTTTACAGTGTTTTGAAAACACAATGAGTTTGCTGTGCCATGCTTGAGCATGCTGCTTAGCCTTCAGGCCAAGAGGTATCTCCTCCGCTAAATCTAAAAACAAACAAAAAGGATAGCAAAAGGGACACATACACTGCATGGGGCTATATCACATACCATCTTCAAATATAGTCAATGGGGGCGAGTGGGCGATTGTTGAGAACTTTTGGAAAGGATACGTAATATCCTTTGAGATATATCATAAATGGCATTGCTTGTATGAAGAATCGAGTGTCTCCAAAAATGTCCACTCATTCAGCAATGTGACATCCATGTACCATCAGTGAACAAAGGTAGTACATTTTCGTGGCAATTAATCAATGCCGTTTTAGGAATATTTGCAATCTAACAAAGGATCGATATTAAACTTAGAATTCATATATAAGGTATGAATAGTTGGACTATCTACTTTGAACAAACAGAAGAGCCGTCATCCTTAATTTGCTGATCTAGATTTAATAGCAGGCATCAATTATATGTGTAAGTAATGAATACGTCAGAGAACCAAAGAAATGATTTCAGAGCTGGGAGGGTCCTAGCAGCACCTGTTCTGATATCTCATTTTATAGATAAAGAAATTAAGACCCAGAGAGTATAAGCCAGCTTCCAAGGTCTTCTAGCTACTCCGGTGGCTCAGCTGGCTTTGGGTGTGAAGCAATTGCTGAGTGGCACTGGTTGATGTGTTCTAATCTCTGGGCGGGGCCGGCAGCAGAGATGACGGACACCCACCCTCACGGCACTCGCCAGCTACAGCGAGGACGGACGGGATGCTACGGGCCACAGAGAAAGGACACCTCACCTCTTGTGAGAGACAGTCGACTTAGTTCTCAGAGGAGTCACACTTGCCTGGTGCTGGAGTGATGAGGAGAAGGTTAGAAGGGAATGACGGGCACCAGAGGGAGAGTAAGTGTGAATCAGGCTGAGAATCGGGGGAGAGGGTGTAGACCATTCAGGACAGGAAGTCATCTGTAGGGCAGGAGATTGTTCAGGCTGGGCAGAGACGTGGGGAGCCCCTTCAGAAAGAGCCTCTTTTCGTTACAGGCGCTCTTTCTCACAACATCAAACCAAGTTGGGAAAGCCTATGGTGGTTAACACTGTCCCAAGAATACCCACCTACTTACCTTAGCCTTGGTCTAGGATGAGTCTTCTGAAGCCTAAGCAAGGACTAATTTTCGAAATAATGCCATGTCCAAATTGCTAATGTAGAACAATTTTCTAGAATTTGGACAGTTAAACATCAGAGAAATAAAACAAGCCACTCTGGCCCACCAGTTTCAAAAGGGCAGTACTGCTCATGGGTCACACATGGGAAACGCTAACATCGTCATAATTTAATTTTTCATTGAAATCTTAGAAACGATAGTAAAATTTCAGTTGCTAGCTGACCCTTATCCGTTTCACCTACCTGCCAGGCTTACATTTTCCCATTCTGGAACTGGCAATAGCACACAGTATCTACTATGTTAACTGGAAGCCTAGACTAAAAAGAGCACAGCAGCCGCTGGGAAATACATTACAAGTATAAGGTTTATTTTTTAAACAGAACAGTGAGTTGAACTACTTGTTTACATGCAAGGAGCCAAAAGAAAATTTAAATCAAACTATACAAAGCCAGCAAAAGTGAAAGTGAGGCTGAAGCCAAAAGATGCTGCTCGGATTCTACAAGTGCAGGATCCCAGCGTATTATGGGACAGAAGGCTTTGATAGGCAATACAGTCTAATAAGATATTCAGGGATTAAGTCAGTGCTTCACGGACAGATGTGTCCATGTGCCAGTTGTTGCTAAGCTTTAATTTTTCCCCCTGCAATGTTTAATTTATCACACTGGCGCTTTCTAAACTAGAACATCTGTAAACAAGGTTAAGAATGACCTCCTTCCAATTTTACATCGGTGAACAGTGCCCTTCTCCGTGCTCTAATTTTAGATACCTTAAAGATAAATAAATCTGCGGGAGGAAGAAAAAAAAAAGAAGGCTTGTCTGACACTGTAACGTGTTCATCTTGGGCGAATACAAATTTCCTTTCCGCCCGGCTCTTGATGAACACAACCGACTCTTGCTGCCCAACCCATATTCAGGCACCCCCTTCCCAGTCAAACGCAATTAAACAAACTTCTGCTAAATATTTAACAGCCTCGTGTAGTAATTAGCAGCAAATAATGGGAGCTTAAATTGATAAATGCTCAGAACTGTGCTCTTGCCAACACGACAAGTTTCCCGCTCCTCCCTTTTCTCTTAGATTTTGAATCCTGGAAGGTTTTGTTTTTAAAGGACTTAGTTAGTGAGATTACCCTCGGTCACGTTACTTGGCCCAAGACCTTGCAGTCAACTTGGGCGAGTTTTGCCATCAGCTGCAAGATTCTACCCGCATCACTTATTTCATTTGTGTTTTTGAAATCCATTGAAATTTAAAGTTACATACCTGAAAGCTGCTGGAACAGGGCATTGATTTAAAAACTGACTGGCAGGCTTAGGATTTAAACTCTGGTCCACTAGATTCAAAAGGTCATCTGATTAGAATGAGAGACGCACAAGGCTTGTAATTTATATTCAAAGGGTAACCTTTGTAGGGAGAAGGAGGGAGCAAGGAAGGACTCTTTCTGCTTTTCCGCTTGATACGGACAAGGATTCCCTTCAACCAAATTCCAACAATTATGAAAAATAGTTTATTGAACTTGGGCAAAAAGCGAAAGAAATGCCACTTCCTTGCAGTGTATTACTTCTTTTATTAAAAACACCGCCACACTCCCTAGGAGGTGAAGTCGTATTAAGAGTAAGTCAAACGCGTTATAAATCATTAAGAGTAACAGCAAAAAGTCTTTCCTCATCACAAGCAACCAGATGCTTGTCTACTAGAGCATTTGCTTTAGTACATAAAACGGATAAAACTATAAAAGGACAACATTTGACTTGCATCATTTACACGATTAAACTGCCTAAGTGTAAGCATGCATGTGCACATCCATGCCAGAGCTGGATGTTGGAGTGAGCATGTGCTTTGGGGGGGGGGGGGGATGTTACATCCGTGCATGGGTTCTACAAGGTAAAATCCCTGGTGTTTGCCTCTGATCTTTCTGTCCCTCATCGCTCATATATTCCTCCATGGAGAATGCAATTAGAAGGAGCCCAAAGTAGCCTCGCTTTAAATTCTTTTTTTTTTTTTTAAGTTTACTTATTTATTTTGAGAGAGAGCACATGCACACGAGCAGGGGAAGGGCAGAGAGAGAGAGAAGGAGAGAGAGAATCTCAAGCAGGCTCCACATCGTCAGCACAGAGCCTGATGTGGGGCTCGAATTCATGAACCACGAGATCATGACCTGAGCTGAAATCAAGAGTCAGACACTTAACTGACTGAGCCACCCAGGCGCCCCTGCCCTTGTTTTAAATTCTAAGAAAGTCTTTTTAACATGCAAGTATTTCACAAATTCAAGTCTATTTGGGTGTCCCTCACTTTAAAGTAAAACAAAAACAACCCAAAAACTCTGGTTTGGAGAGAGGAGAAATAATGTCACACTCGAGGTGGGTGCTTGTTTTCTTGCTCGCTCTTTCCTCTCCTTTTTCCTCTGTGTGTTTTTGTGTACTGTAGAAAATTTCCAGTCCCCTTTCTCTAATAACCTCCCGCCTCCTCATTCCCTGAAATCACCCGTTTATTAGCCAGTTCACACAGGCAGGCACGAAGAGAGGAAATCGGGAATGCTTAAGTGTATCTCTTATCCTTCACTGAGCCTCATCAGGTCTTCAGGTTTATTCATATTTTCTCCTGTCCATCATCTACTCTTGTCTCGGGATCTTTCGGGCCTTACAATGGCGGAGCTATCCCCGGCTTTCCATCTGGCCAAGAAGAGCTTCTGTTTCCTTCAGAAACCCCCACATTAAACTCCGATTCTCCTCCCACGTCCTGGGCACCTTTTCTGGAGCTGCTTCCAGGTCTCTGCGGGACAGTTTCCTCCCCTCTCAGGGTACACAGAACTTCTAGAGGGACAGCCTCTTGTTCCCCCCACACAAAGATGTGCTGTAACTATGGTGAGAGCAATCTATAACCCTCCCGTCCTTTATAATTTGTTACTCCAAGTTAATTTTAATTCATTACAATAAAGCAATATAATTAAAAAAATAACTCTTTAAAGTGAAGTATTTAACATGATCCTGGAAGAAAGACAGCTCTAACAGAGGGCCAGGCGGCAGGCGCGGTGCACACTCATGCAAATTCAAAGGTGAGCTGTAAACCAGTACATGCAGCAACACTGCTATGCATAAAGGGCCTGGCAACGGGAGGCCTCATTCTAATCAGTCCTCAAAGGAACCTGCCATACAGAAGTGGCACTTATTCTAATTTAAAGCCCTCATGCTTTGCTTCAGTGTTGCAAAATTTATAAAAGAATAACTTCATTAAACCGCCTGGCACTTCAAACACAAATGCAAACCAGCCACAACACAGAAGGAGCTGGACAAGAGGAAGAGAAATATTCCCAGAGAGTTGTTAACTCGGATATTAAAATGAAGTCTGTGTTTGGGCGCTTCTCTCGCTGATGACCGGGTTTGACGCGCAACTTTCCTTCACCAAGGATTGCTGCCACACGGCTCTTTACTTCTGTCATGAGGCCTGTTACTCCTCTGAGTCTGCCTAATAACACTGGAAATCATTCAAAGCGGTTCGGCAAGCCACATCACATGCAGAAATACGTCTGGCAGTACATAAATGAGCGCTATTCAATGTCCCTTTCCTGGTCTGCAGAGAGGAGACTGATTCTGAATACACACTATTATAGTTTCCATTCACCAGGGTATATATTTCAGACTCTCCTAAGTTGTTGAAAAACTAATGTAAAAAAAAATCCCCCCCCCCCCAACCTCCGTCTTCAAGAAAGCAAGCAGTAATAAGGGCTAAGTAGAAACAATCTGCCCAACCCATGCCCAGCACTGGAGAAAAGTTATTGTCACATCCTAAAACACACGCTTTCAAGGAAAATTCTGTTTCTCCCTGGAATCAAAGAATCAAAGACATGCTACAGTAAAATAACTTCAGGCTAGATTTCTAAGCTACGATGCAGTTTGTGTCAGAACACACATCATTTCGTGCTGTCAGCATATTTCTCCAAATCATTTCATTTATTTATTTTGGGGGGGGGGGATGCAATGCAAAGACAAAGCTAGAAGCCTGTTGAAAAACTCCAACCCTCTGAGACAGTGCATGTCACATACAAGCTGTATTATGCTCTGAGATCTTGAGAGATCCCAGTAATAAAGGGCCCCTCTCCTGTTCGGTGTTTCTCAATACCCGCATCCAAATTTGGGCTGAGATTCTGTGACAATGAGAATAGAGCAAGCATTCGAACCTCTTGAAAATGATAACCCATGGATGGAGAAGAGGTAATGACCTCAGGGTAAATCCCTGAAGGTGAATCTCTCCAAAGGTGCATAACAGAAGACGTTTATTCCAGCTACCTTTCAGAACTGGGCGGTGGGGTCTTGCTCTTGTTATTGGATACTCATGCCGGCTGAGCAGCGGACAGATGGACACCATGGATGTGAACACTGGTGATCGCCAAAACCAAAAAAGCCCCAAAACCAAAAAACAACAACAATGCAGTGTCATGTGATTCAGTTCATCCCTAGGATAAACAAATACTGATGTTGATGCTCTACATCTTTAGGAAGATGTTTTACAGTGCCGAAGGCTCTTTTCCATTCACATAAGGCAATATAGCGGTGAAGGTAGGTTTCTATTATTTTTCTTCTCCATGAATAAAATAGGGCTAATCAGATGGAATGAATGAGCTAATTCAATTACAGGCAGCCTTTATTGTGCAATAAAATATGGATTATTGATCTTGTGGAGTTGGCAACGCATGATGCAAATTCAGTGCATGGGACCTGAAGATGGGAGTTTGACTGTTCTTATTCATGATAAAACCAGCAAAACAACGCTAACTAATTAAACCCAGTGCTTCAAAAGGGGACGGATGAGAGGTCACCTCACAGGGCTGGAACAGGAGCCTGAGGAGACCCTGTTAGCAAGGGAGCCATCCCTTGTTAGATTCCTACAACGAAGGAAGGGGGCATGGCTGGGCTCCTCAGGCCCATCTATGGAGAGGAAAGCGAAAACTTGTTGGGTGGACTGAAATTTACTTGATAGGCACCTTGCTACAAATCCAATTTGGTCCCGTTATAAGAACGAATGTATTGTTGCAGCTTTGCACTCGTTTGAAATACAGCGCCAGACTGTTTTAGCAGAATCCTTTGGTCCTTTATCTCTTAAAAAAAAAGAAATGCAATAATCAACGCTGTTAGAAAGAAAGCAGCTCTGAGTATGAGGGTCACGTGGAAAGGAAAGCGTATGCAGTCAACACTAAAGGGAAAAAAGAAGGTGAGCTCTGATGATATTCGATGTATATTTACACACCTCAGTTCTGCTTTCCCATTTCCCCTTATAAATCTGCCCCCAGATACTGTGGCCTGCTGATTGCTGTTTGTACTCTGCTACAGAGCGCACACCAGACTGTCTCTGTATTCCTTATAAACTTCTCCCTGCCTTCCCTGCAAAGCTGGCATTCTTCCTTTTGACCAGGTTCATCCTCTACCTTTCTACGGACCACAGCGAGCCCGCCCACCACCCCCCTCCCCTGCCCGCCGCAGCACAGAAATATGCTCTTTTCTCCCCTAATTTTTCTTTTTGAAGAGTCAAAATGGGTTCCGTGTTTTGGTAGGCATCCCTCCAAAGCATAGGTAAGCGTACATGTGGCATGTTTTCGAAAAAGACTCCGGCGGAAGGGAGGAATCAGAGATGCTAAACAACGCCACGCAAAGTTGCAGACTGTTCGGCTACAGTCCAGAAAATGAATCCAATTTTTCATTCTGTCGTTATAAATATTTCATCGCAAATGGTACTGATTTTCTGCAACTGTGGTTAAGCAAAGGGCCTCTGTGTGAATATTTAAGAAAAAAAAAAAAAGAGGAGGAAGACAACGAAGAAGAAGGAGGGGGAATGAAAGATTAGCCACTAATTAATTTCTTACTTTAAATGTAAAAGATTCTGGGAGAAATTCAACAGTGATGTAGTGTGTGACTCAAAGAAGGAGAAGAAAAAAAACATTTACTCTGCTCTTCTTCTGACAGTTTCTCATAAAATATCTGCAGCCCATCTATCTTTTAGTACTCCAGGCTCCTCTGGAGAGCAGAAAATGGTGGTTTAAAGCTCACTTCAGTGCCAGTCTGCGGGAGATTGCTTTCCACAGGACCCCCGCTGATGGAGGCCTAGGGGAAGAGGCCCAGGAGTTATTCAATCAGCCCGAGACTCTGGGGCGGCTGGGGGTCCTTTGAGGGCTGATTATAAAGCTGCCCTCCTGTTGCCTGCCTCGGAACAGAATGAAATGAGCAGCCTCTTGCTGAGCAGATACTGCAAGAAGGAATTTCACCTGTCATGGAGTTTGTCAGAATTTCAGGATTTATCTTGGTGCAAAATTAATAAAATACCAACCAGGATTTCAGGCTGACTACTCAGCTGTGTCATCTCAAAGTGATCTTTCACCCAGGAAAACCTGGACAGTGAGTACAGCCACTCTTGCCTTACTTTCCCTTCGGAGGGTGAGCGAGACGATGTAATACCACCCAGACATCGGGATGAGATTTTGAACCAATTACACACAAGGCCGAATTACGTGTGGGTGCTACTGTCTTAATGTGTGACCTCTCACCCCGCTGCTGTAGTTCTAAAGCCTCTTTGGAATAAGCCCAAGTCTGAGGCATAAAAAGGCCATTTCTGCAGCTTATAACACAGTAGGTCCCCTATGGCATCACATCTGTTAAATTCATACACTGGTATTTCAGGCCTGAATTTGATTTATCTTTTAAAAAGGAGTACGAACAACAGACGATGTTAAGAGCACAGATTGTGAAACATTACAAATTAATCCTGGGTCCGCCGTGAACCGGGAGGGGCAGTATCATCTTTCGTTTTAACAGGCTGTGCCCTCCTGTCCGGTCACCCTCTGGGCTCCCCGCCGAGTGTGGGAGTGGGGAGTGGGGCGGGAGGCCCCCTGAGGGGATGGGACAGGCAGGGAACAAGTCTCCCTGCCAGCTCTGGGGCTCTGGGTTTTAGCCAGTTTTGGAGCTGGGTGTCTCTGCTCATTCTACTTCAGAAGGTGGCTTGCACCACGCAGATCACCAGAGTGTGTAAGAGGGGTTCTGCGAAGCCTGGGGTTAGGGCATTTTGAGCACAGGCTTGCGGAGCCCCGAGGCAATTAGCTCTGGTCCTCAGAGTTGGGGGGCGTCACATTGCAGATGGGGCAGCATGTGGGGGACCGGGTTGGCGCTCACGCCACCGGCTGACCTGAGCCACGGGACAGAGGGCATGCACATTTCTCAGATCCAACTCTGGACTCTGAACTCAGGTTCAGGACAGACGTGACTCCAATCGCAACGCACACCTTGTCTGCTGTCCCCGGCCTCCTGTCGCGCTCAGACCATGGGTGCCCCTTACTAATCGGCGATTGGCAGCACATCCCCGGCTCCCAGAGTCAGCGATTGGTTTAAGGCCATTGCCGCCTGTCCATGTTCTACGTGAGACATTAAACGACACCGTAATGCGTCCCTTCCAGCTCTTCTCCTAGTTCCAGGACAGTCCCGTTTTGGAGCACCACCTTTAACAAAGCAGTAGTGGCCCGACAACGTTTCCGAGATCTCAGGAAAAAGTGAGAAAGAGAGGGGGAAAGCTTGCAAGCGAAGGCACAGATGGTGGGCGGAGACGCAGGGTGCTCTCAGCAGGCTTCAGTGGAGATGCATTAACTCCACAGAGGGATGAGGGCTTCCCACCAGTACCATCATGAATTATAACTGAGTATGGGAGTGAGGTCTTAGCGCCTGGCTCACAGCAAATAGACTGTTCTAGTTTCCTGCCCAATCACCTTTCACCCTTATAAACTCAAAGCACAGCAAAGCTCACTGCTGCTATTTAATGGTATCCCGGTAGCCTTTTATGTGTCTAGAAGGCGCGCAAACTTAGCAGATGTGCCCAGTGGTGTAAGTCAGATAATTACAAAATTAAGTTTGGCGATGTCAGAAAAGGAAACCTTTCACGGGTGATTCGGGTTTCCAGTGAGAGGTGGTCTTCTGTCAGCCGGGGAACGGAATCAAAGCAGGAGGGGGCGGGCGCGAAAGAAAGATGCCCACCTCTCAGACACCCTGGGTACCCGGGAAGAGCCTCCCTTTCGCGCACTTTCTCCTCCCCTTACGGGAAGGCAGTTCTTGCCCAGTTGGTTAGTTCTCCCATTCGCGCATTCGATGAAGTTATCAATGAAGGAGGTCTGTTATTTTAGGCAGTTTAAAATTTCACCGCTTTTAAAGGACTCGTTTACCCTGCCTTTCACTCCCGTTTAAAGCCTTGGAGTTGCTGTTCTAAATGACAGCACCGCGAGCGAGCACTGCTTTTAAGCACTATTCATCTCACCCGCCACATCTCAGGCTTTTACAGAACACTGCTCTCTCTCTCCAATAAGGGGAACTTACTCTTTCATAGCTGCAGGGCAGAGCCTGTTCCGAGCTGTAGATTCGCTGCAAATATAACAATAAAGGATACAAATGTGAATTCCTCTTAAAATACACGCTTGGCTCTGAAGCTGCCTTGCCTTAGCAAACTCGATCAAGAGCAGCCTATCAATCTTTCTCCAAATGCACAGCAACAGCTCATTTCGCGCGGCTGTCCGATGGATCGCCACATCGATGGATCAGAAGGCGCGGGAATGAATTCTTTGCTCATTTCAGGGGATTTATAGTTGAAGTCCATGATTACCATCTCTCTTTCTCTAATTGTCACAACAGTTGGTTATGGGGGTGGTGTTTTCCAATAGTCGGGTAAAAGTTTGTAAACACAAAGGCTCTATTCTTGGCATTTTGTCTCCGCTAATGTGAGGAAGCTGATCCGTGTGTGGAGCAAACATCTAAAATAGGAACATATGTGGGAATTTAACGTGCCTCTCCGGATTGCAGAATGTTCTAGAAATTTGGATTTCCAGGTCTCTCCAAAGGATCTGACTGAAAACGTGGTGAGACAGAGCTCTGTCTTTACAGGACAATCATGCCCGCAGTTTCTCGTTCCTAAAGGAGGCAGATCTTCTGGCGCTGCGGCAGCAGGCTGTCTTGGCGACATACAAGGTGGCAGGGCCAGCAAAGCCCAGCCAAGGCAGAATGTGGCAGAGGTGATGAACATTTCCAGGGGGTGGGGAGGGAGGGGGCTGTGGAACTGGCCACAGTGCTCTTCAGTACACCCTAGCTGGATGCTCCATAAAGTCGCACTGATGGCAGTTCGGAGATGGCCATCTGTCGTCAACTCTGGGCCAGACAAAAAAATAACGTAATGGCAGATCGCTAACAACAGGGCTGTTGGAGGAGGGAATGACTCCTAGAACGAGGAGGTGGTGCTCCATCTTTTAATAGCGAAAACCAGCCATCGATATGAACATCAAGAAATTAATGGATGGAGAATTTTTAAAAACTGAGCTGGGGTGTTGTAGAGACGACTCAGATGTAAATAAAGTGGCTTTGGCTTATTGCTATCACCTCTGCTGCCCCTACTTCGGTCATATTAACCACTTGATTCTTGAGCATTTGACTAGCAGGACACATGGTGAAGCAGTGAGGGCCAAATTTAGAAAAAGGTGAGCCCACGTTGTGCCTCCAAGCATGCACACGCAGATTAGGCATTTATTGGTACAAAACGGGTAATTGAAAATGCATTTACTCACTTAGTCCAAATGAGTTCATTGTGATAATCATGCTTCTCTATCTTTCTGTAGGCTTGCTTAATTTCTAGAAGCAGTTTTATAAAAGAGCAAAATAAAGCTACCTCGTCTTTAGATGCATTGTGAATGCTATAAAATTTTAAACTCCCTTCTTTGCTCAAGAAAAACCTTAGCTTTGTGCTACCGCATAGATGATAGGAAGAGAGAGGGGGTGGGGAAGGGGGAAGGGAGGGACGGAGGGAGGGACGGAGGGAGAGAGAGGGAGAGGGAGAGAGAATGAATAACAGTCAAACTGAGGTTAGCTGTGTCCTATTTCTTTGTCCTATATGATTAACTTTCTGCCTTCAATGGTAAGGCCAGTCAATCCTGATTGAATTATCCAATATTAACAGCTGAAAGTGATCAAAAGTAATGGTGAAAACATAGCACCAATCAATAAATCAATGCAAATGATTCAGTTCCTGGAGATTCGATCAAATAAAAGAGATAGATCAATTTAACCACTGAGCAAATTAAGTGGAAGTTGGTGTAGCACCAATTTACTTCAAAAGCCCCGCAGGCCCACAAAGCAGAGAAATGAGGTGGTGGAGAAACAGACCAGTTCCAGACCCACATGCTCACTTGACACAATTTATGCTCCTGAGATCCCTGAGGCTATGTGGTGTGTTTAGGGGCTGTGATTTCAGCCCCAAGAACAAGAGACACACAGAGGTCCAAAGGATCTGAGGAACTGGAGAGCTAAGGTACCAGGAAGCATGAACCACCCAGGAAGAGGCAGGAAGTACGCCCCCCACATCAGCTGTCCTCCCAGAGGACCACTCTGGAGCCCAGCGCTGGAGTCCACCCAGACACGGTAACGGGCAAATCTTCCAGGCTGGGGTTCCTAAAGGAAGGCCGTACGATGAGAAGCAAGGCAGGACAGGGTGTTGAGTCTTAGAGTTGGAGTGGGGATAGTGAAAGCAATCTCAAACTCCATTAGAAATAAAAACAGGACAACTGAAAAATACAGAACGGTTTGTGAGGAGTATCCGGGGCAAAATAGTTTTAGGGCACTTCTTACAGCTTTAAACGCACACTTTTCCATTCTTCCTGTTTGCAATAGAGGATCGGCCTTACTCAGAGAAAAATATGACAACGAGCTAGAGCAAACCCTCACCCCCCCCCCCCCCCACCCGCCCCACCACATCACATCCAGACCCCACCTTGTCTTTGGTGGAGGGAGCAAGATAAAACTTTTGTTTCCGCTACACGTCCTTCATTTGAGGTATATGGAGAGAAGGGTCAGGTTGTTTTGAAACACATTTCTGAAAGCAAACGTAAATGTTTTGTTTTACGGTTATATGCTAAAAGGAAAAAGGGAAAGAAAAAAGCCCAAGATTCTTTAATCCCGTGAAAAAGATGAATGTTTAAAAATGAGAATTTTTACCTGGAAACCAATTAATATGAAACTATGTCAAGGTATGATTAACTGGGAAATTATTCTGGTAGGACTAGAGCAGAGAACTAAGGAAAATTCTGACGTGTTTGAGGCAGACATTTTATTTCTGAGTGATGATGACTCCTGATTAGGTTTACTTAGGTCAGCACTAGCGAGCAGGGAGAGAGGGTCAGGGGGCCAATGTCCGCCCAGTGCCTGTCTTTCTCCACACCCTGCACGGAGTGTTCTGTGTCGCCTACTCAGCTGCACTCTCACCACGATCCTGAGAGTTAGGTGTGAGGCCTTGTTGTTGCCTATGGGCCCATTGTACAGATGATAAAACTGAAGCACACAGTCAATAACAGCTTGTAAGTGACGGTGACCCTGTCAATCAAACTCTGGTGATTTTTCTCCGTAACTCATGCTTTTTCCCTTGTACTAAGCTGCCTGTAGGGAATTGGTAGCAAATTAAAACAAATGAAAAAAAAAAAAAAACTAATGAAAACTATTTTTTAAACTACTAACCGCTGGAGACTTTATGGGTGGCTAAGTCTCCTATAATCACAGATATCAGAATCATTTCCATCCTTCAGAACCAGCTTGAACACCTCCCACATGAGGTCTTTCTTGAGTCTCCCAGCTGGAGAATAAGCATCTTCTTTTGGAATACTTATAACCATTGACTACATATTAGCTCATATAATGTTTAATCATCTGCGTTGTCTTATCTTTTCTAGGAGACTATAAATGTGATATATTTCTAATTATTTTTTATATGTCATAGAGTGATTGGGACCATGGTCGATTTAAAATGATGACGTGGTAATTTTACAAATATTTGAATTAATAAATATGCTCCTTAATTAACAATGGCACTGGGACAATAGTAGTAAATAGCATAGGGCTTGTGATTTTGACTATGACTCCTAAATGTCTCATCATGTATTATTTAATAACTTGAGACACAGATTTGTATTAAATTGATTAAAAGCCTAGTTTAAGGAAACAGCTAAGTTAGCAAGTGACCCAGTGACTGGCTCAGCAGCCACATGGCCACGCTGTACTGTTGTCTTTTACAGCCCATCCTATGTGCGCTGCATCATTTTCTTTCAGAAATATGACCGTAAAACTTGAGCACCAGTTAAGCTGCGGTGTGAAAAAAAGGCATCCAGATGAGGTGATCTGGTGGGAAAGAGGAGAAAAACAGCTGAAGAGACAATTACATACTGAAAAAGAAGTGATACCCGAAAATCATGGTGTATCCCTCAGAATGTCAGCTGCATTTTGAATGTGGAAAACACTGCATTCGTGAGCTTAAGGAGGGAAGGGCTGTGTATCAAAATAACCTTTGATTCAAAAGGAATTCAAATACCAGAATCTCAGAGCCTGAAGTTCACCCAGGCCAATTCCGTCTCTCCCTCCTGCTGAAATTCCCTCAACATTCATTACATTCGTAACATGGTGCCTGATGGAACTTTCTACGAGACACATTGGAAGGGAATGATTTGATCACTGCTATTGAATTGTAGCTTGTCTAGAGGCACCAATTAAACAGTAATTAGTATATTGAAAGAAAGTGGCCTATTCAGCAGCATTTTTACAAACACACCACTTGCTCACACCTGTATAAACCACTTTGGATACAAATATGCATTGTAGGATATTATTCTTGGACCAGACCATCCCTCGCTCAAAGCAGCTTCCTTAAGTGCTGCAGAAAAAGTTGTGAGGTCTATTAGGAAAACATGTGAAACATTCAATATATTCATTTGCTTTTAAAATAACAAAATGTTCATTTAGTTCCAATAATACACTTTATTCCAAAGCACATCTTCCCTACCGGCATGCAAGATAGAAATAGATTAGAATTGCTTGCAAAAGTGAGGGAAAACTCTACCAAAGAAGAAAGACTACCTTGCCAATAACTGCACATTATATATCTCTAAACTGGAATGAATACTTTCGGTAAGAAAGGTTTAGGGGTCATGTGAAGCGTATAGCTTCCATACTGGCAAGAGGTGTGTCTTAGATTGAGTGTTCCATAGAAGTAGAGGTTTTGTCTCATTTAATTCTAAAATGAATTGTGGTCTGTGATGTCCAAAAGATGATGTCTGAATCATTGGTGTCCTGAAGATGGACAGTGCATAATAAGGAATTATCTGAGTTCTGACTGGCGTTGTAGGCAAATATCAATGAAAATAACATACCCCCGTGTGTGTGTGTGTGTGTGTGTGTGTGTGTGTGTGTTGGGTATATAATTTTATACCCCACAAAGCACTTCTATTCACACACACACAAAAAAAATGGTTTCACATTTTTAACTGGGCATAAGTAGCGAAAGAAATGTAAATTAATTTTATGTTCATGAAATCATTTATGTACCACACCACTGAAAGACATACCATCGTTATGAGGCAATTTTGAAATGCTCACCCTTGACTTGCCCTAGTATTCTCACTCTGACAGAAGAATCAAATAAACTATATGCTTTCAATCTTCCATTGGATTTCAGTTTGTGGGCGTTTCGTTTCATAACCTCTTACGAAAAGTCTGCCTTTCTGAACTTCAGTGGCATAAACAAACAGATGACTTCAAGAGGTATGTATGACATATGTCAATTTTAAAACTTGCACTCATTTTACTTACCACAGTGTGAACTACAGTGAGCTGATAAAATGGCTTCATTTGTCATTTTTCTATTCTTATTATTTTGGTTACTGATCTTATTTTCTATTGTTACCTTAATTTCAGTCAATTTTCCCCTTCCTTCTAGAAATTAACAAAACTATTATGGTTTTGGCACACTTACCATGCCCACTTTTCATGCAGGAAATAAAAGAAATCAATCTTTAAAAATTACATTAATTCCATCCTCTAAGCCCAGGTGTAAAGCTAATTTGGGTAATGAAAGCAAATGTACAGGACTGTGAACCCCTGAGGGTAAAGCATAAAAATCCAAATACTCTCAAAACGAGAAAAAGTAAAGTTAACTCTGATCCATTTTTCTTAATGTATTGAAACCAAAAGCCACTGTCAGGACTTTAGAAAATAGACTTACATAGATATTTCAATGATGGTTGATATTAGCTTTGTAAAAATGATCACATACTAACTATAAAAAAAAAACCTTTTATCTAAGGGATGATGCGTATATTGAACCTGGGTATTCATATCAAGACCATGTATGATTCTGGGTAATGGGATTGGAAAAAGAGTGCTCACAGCTTTGGATTGTGGAATAAGTCTTCTTGTGACCCAGATCACAATCTGAATGAATGAGTCAGGAATATTTTGAGACAGGTTTGACCTTCTAAGATCCTAAAGACTCAGGAAGAGTTGTAGGTTTTGTATTGTATCTTTCATACCAACAGTTCTCAAAGTGTGGCTCAGGGACTTCTGGGGTCTCCTGGATCCTCTCCAGGGGTCTGTTATGTCAAGACTATTTTCACAGTAGCATTAAGACATCATTTGCCCTTTACACCCTCATCATCTCATGAGCGCAGAGTGGAGTTTCCTACAGGTGACTTGACAAGGGATAAGTGGTGACGTCATCTCTCTGACAGCTAGTAGAATCGCAGGTGTGTATATTCTTGTGTTTAAAACTTCTCTCAAGTTTGATTTCTAATATGGGAATATCAATAGATAGTAAGCTGCACAAATCATAGGCCCTTGTGGTCATCAATCATTTTAAGTGTAAAGACATCCTGAGCTCAAAGAGTTTGAAAACCACAGGTCTAGACTAATTGTAGAACAGAATGAATACCGTATGCTTCACGAAACCCTAAAGTATACTATAAAAGAAACCTGGAGTCCTGAAGGATGTGGATAATTGCTCAGCTTTGTCTGTGCTATGGAGGGGTACAGGCTACTACGGCCATAGTGTTGGGTTCTTTTAATGAAAGACACCCACCAAAGTCTTACCAACAGGTTAGCTGTATTAGAAATCTACTAATAACAGTACAAAAGTGCAAATTTGTTGCAAACTTTTTTCAAGAACATGAGAGAGAAGTCAGTCTCTATAGAATCTCTACAACTTTGATTTTAAGCTATTATTAATTCTGCTCCACAGTTTACATTGCTAAGTATCACTAGGTATATTGGCCATATCCTTTACAGAGTCCTAAAAACCCAAAGGACTTATCTTTTCAAACATCTGGCAATAAGAATATATTTTGAAACAGAAATTTAGGTTGTATTAAGAAGATACACTTTCTGACAACAGTCTGTGTCAGAGTAGATATCCCAAACAGATGTGACAGAGTAGATAGCTATTGAGAAGTGATAAAAAGTAAGATAGCAACTTTAATTTCAGTCCACTGACACCACTATGACAATGGGCTCACCCATTCTTTCATAGATTTTTTTATTTCACCTCCTTAATTTGCTATTTGTTTACTTATAGAACAACAGATGATAAACTGTAAATTTCTTATTTTGACACATAGTTCACATTAATCTGGCTTCCCCAGAGCCCAAAGAGGTACAAAGCTGTCTCAGGGTCTACAGTGTACGATGAAAAACTAAGGAGTGTGTGTGTGTGGGGGGGGGGGGGGGGGGGGCCGGTGGGTTCCTGCTTAACCAGACCTGGCTTAAGAGATTCAATGCGAAAAATAATTACCCCTCCCCACCCCCCCCAGTTCAGGCTAAATAACTTTATTGTTAATCATTGTTAATAATAATGCTCATAATAATAAAATAATTTTAAGTTCGAACTCATTCTCCTCCAAGGGCACCAGTAAAATTTAACAAAAACATGTCACTCCTATCATTTTGTCACAAAAATAAGGGTAAGTATTATGCCCATTTTTCAGGTGAAGTAGCAGAAGAAAAAAAAAGACTTATTTTCCTTTCACAATAAGTAACATTTCTAGGATAGAATCCAGGTCTCTTACCCATATTTTAACTACTAGTCTATTGCTAAGAGTAATAAAACCAACCAAACATTTGTATTATATTTTATAGTTGGTACCTTAGATTCAGACCTATTACTTCATGTTACCTAACAACAACCCCATAAGTGTTACACCCGTCTAGCATTTCTTCATATCCAAGGTTCAGAGACATTATGCACCAGTGCAAAGTCATATACCTAGCAAGTGGGACACTCAAGGCTAAACCTGATGTCTTTGGATGCCAAAGTTTTAACTACGAGGCTGTTCCTAAGTAATAATTATTTTCTTCCATTATGTGGAAGAAACATACTGGACAAGAGTACAGCTTCTTTCTTCTCTTCCCCTCTCCCTTCCAATTTCAAGCCCCTCAGGATAACAATGACTTGGACATCCATCCAGCTTGGAGTCCATTGGGAACAGAACATGAATAAAACAGGATTGGGGAGAATGGGCCATAACAGCGAGGTGAATGATCCCATAGTCCAATAAACCTGACCTCTAAGCCTATCACACTGGGTCAGAAGGTCCAATTATAGGTCTGTTCTAGTTCTTTTTATGATTGACAGCAGCCAGAGGCAAAATTACTTTGGTGTCTGTTAATCCAGCCTCTAATTCTCCCTTTGCCCCAATACGCACAGAGCATCATGGTGGCCCAGGGTGAGTGATACTGTGAATCCAGATTTAAAATGCCCTTGTTTCCTATAAGAAGAGCAACTGAGTTCAATCCCGGTTCTCCTCGTGGGGACATTACCTGCAGCTCTGTTTGGAAGAAAAACTTCTGTGGACATTGTGTGCAGTCATAGATCTTGTCTTCTTGTCCATGGGCAGAGAAAATATGCTGCTGCAACTTGTTTGCTTGAACAAACACTGAAATGATAAAAGGATGGTGAACCTTGGGTTATTTTCTTTCCGAAATGCCCTCAGTCAATGACTCCCTGTGAACAGACCCAGGCTGAGCGGACTGAATGCTGCACCTTCTGGGTGTGACCACTGCCAGGCCCCCGGGGAGGGCTGAGTCACATCTGGTCATGCTTGGGTCCCCGGCTTTTGTTAAGATGCACTCTACCAAGCACCCAATTCAGCCCAAACAGCTCCAAAGTAAAGGTTTATCGAGGCCCTGCTCCCTATAAATCTTTTAAAAATAAAGCTGAAAATTGTCAAATGCACAGCCCTGTCTGAACAGAAATGACTCCTATTTCTCAGCAACCCACAGGTTAAGAAATCATAGATGCCAAAACCCTGCTTATTGTATTTGCCTAAAGTTATAGCTGGCAAACAGTTCTCTATTTAAATGTGTTAATGCTAAAAATTATATCCCACAGCTACTCTGGGGCACTGTCTATAAATGTGAAACAGAACGGCAGGTAAATTCTCTTTGGATACTTTAAGATCAACTCAGCCTACACACTGAATGCAAGGGTTTCAATAATATAAACATGTTCAATTTTAATGACTACAAAACAAGGCCCTAAGACTGTGTAACAGTTTACCTAGGAGACATACTATTAATAATTAAATTGTATATGCCAGAGGCAGTGTTTGGGTTGGCAGAACTGACTTCTGATGGATGCCTGGTGCACTGTGACCTAAAAAAGTTTGCATCTACAATATTAATCTGTATAGGCAGGGAGAGGATTTATTAAAGATGTTGGCATTTGACTTTGACTCCACTCTAATCATTAAAATTATTCTAATTGCCAGCCAACCTAAAATATTAGAATATTGTTCTTGTGAGTCATACATTTTAATCACATTTCTCATTACCTTAAAAAACTACTCAGATTTCTTCGCTCCCACCTAACATGCTTTATATTGGAAGTTCTTTTTTTTTTAATTGTTATTTCTAAAATTACTTCAAGATACACTGAAACAATTCAGGTCTGTCAGCACAGAAAATGCAGACGACTCATGATTAATGCATTTTTGTCTCTTACCTACATCAACAAAAAGAAATGGGGTTTTTATACAGATTTGCAACTGATCTCCATATAACTTAGCACATGTTATGAGGCTTCTGGCTACAACATGAAATAACTATTTTATTAGGGGTCTCAGTCATGAGATCTATGACCCAGTCTTCCTTATGAAGACTTACCACGAGCTTTTATAAAGAACCCAGACTCCTGACTCATTGTATCTTAAGATAAATACTATGTTGTGGTAAAAATATAACAATATATTTTATCTTAATTGCTGAGAACAAATTGGTGGTTACCAGAGGGGAAGCAGGTCGGGGGATGGGCTAGATGGGTGATGGGGATTAAGGCGTTCATTTGTTGTGACGAGCGCTGGGTGATGTATGTAAATGCTGAATCGCTAAATTGTACACCTGAAACTAATATTACACTGTATGTTAACTGGAATTTAAATAAAAACTTAAAAAGATAAATTTTAAAAAGCACCCCCCAAGCCCAATATATATTTTTAAATATAAATCGAAAGCACAAGAACAACAACAACAACAACGAAACAGTTCCAAAAGAAGGAGTGGCTGATGGAATTATTGAAAGAAGGAGGCTCACAGGCAAATGTCATTAACACATTCAAGAACTACTTGCAGTAACTGTATAATGAACATGGCCCCTCTCTTCTTTTGTTACAGGACAGAAATCTACAGGCTGAATGTAGTAAAGGTTAATAATCAATGCCTGGGATCTTGCTCTGCAAACAAAGAAGTCAATTTTGAGAGAAGGATATATTTTTGTTGTGTTTTGGTCTTTTTTTTTTTTTTTTTTTTTTTTTTTGACAAGTAAGAAGGGAACATAGCCTTGAGGGGCTTGACCACTGAGTTCAAGACATATGCAAAACAATCACAAAGGACTTTCCAAAATAACTTTGTCACTGTTGGGGGGGGAGTACCAGAAATACGTGTGATCATATCTCAACCCCATGGGCTTCAAATTATAGATTCTGATTTACATTTTTGTTTTTTTGCTGCTGCTGCAAACTATAGAGCCAAAACATCCAATGAAAGTTTCTTCTTAAAAGTGTAAATTTATATTAAAAATCCATCCAATTTCATAGGAAATAAACGCCTCACCTAATCAGTTCATCTAATCTGTTTTCTAGCTCCAAAATTTGGGAGGGTTTTAATGTTACCTTCTTATTTCTTATGGGAAATGTTAGAAAACTCTCCAAGTTTAAGTAACAGACATAGGCTGGCAACACAGCTGCACTTGTAGTCAGACGTCTTGTGATTAAGAAGCAGCTTCGTGCAGGCACTCTTGCCTTGGTAACCTTTTCACACCGAGAGGAGAAAAGGGAACAAAACATGGATGTCGTTTTCCAAATGGAAAAGTGCAAACTTCTGAGAGAACTTGAAATGCCATTTGTTCATCCTGACAGTTAACCTTCCTGCCCATTTGAGCCTTTAAGTGGGCGGCAATCAATAATGCTAATAAGCAGAAATCAAACATCTTCTCCCCAAATTGAACAGAAGTCCTATCCGTAAAAGGCCATTGCGGTGGGAATATGCTTTGGTAGGAAAGACATGAACTGGCCGTGAAGCTCTCTAGAGTTTCCTACCTGTAAAGCAGACGGGGCACTTGAAGGTACCTCCCATCCCTTCGAAGCTGTGCTCTATCAGATGGCACTGGAGTTTGGCAGGGGAGTCGAAGGTCTGGCTGCAGAGTTTACATTCATGGTTCAGTCCTTCATCTGTGAAGAATACATGAACAGAAAAGTTGAAACACATCATATCTTTTTAAAATTTTTTTCTACATGTTTTATTTATTTTTGAGAGAGCACAAGCAGGGGAGGGGCAGAGAGAGAGAAGGACAAAGCGGGCTCTGCGCTGACACCAGAGAGCCTGATGTGGGGCTTGGACTCATGAACGATGAGATTGTGACCTGAGCTGAAGTCAGATGCTCAATCGACTGAGCCACCCAGGTGCCCCCACATCATATCTTTAACGGACAAGTGTAATTGCATCTGTTAAACTACTTCCATCACAAATATAAATATATAGTAGCATATATGGTTGTGGGTTCTTATTTCACATTACCTACGAATTTGTATCAACATAAAACATTTCTGGAATTTAAACTCCAAAGAGAATCAGAAGGCAGTGTTTATCTTCCGGGTGAAGCATTTTGTTAAGCTTTTAAGGTATCATTAGGATGTCACTGATAAGGCATCTCTTCTTCACTATCATGATTTTATGGCTGTGTATTTCCAAAGTCCTAAAATAACGGACTCAAGGAAAATGGACAGCTTCTTCCTTAAGTCTCTCCTCTGGTTTTCCTAGAATGTTCTACAAATTTATATTTCTTTTTTTTTTTCAAGATTATTAATTTATTTTGAGAGAGAGAGAGAGAGCAAGAGCCAGTATGAGTGGCGGAGAGGCAGAGAAAGAGAGGGAGAGAGAGAGAATTCCAAGAAGGTTCCATGCTGTCAGCACAGCACGAACTGTGAGATCATGACCTGAGCCGAAATCAAGAGTCGAATGCTTAAACGACTGAGCCACTTGGGCGCCCCTACAAATTTCTATTTCTAACTATAAGGTTTTTAGTGATACTCCCATTGACACAAACTTTCTTTTTCTATTCCCAAGATTTCTGGGCAATTTTGAAATATTATTAATGCTTATAGTTTATCCTACAAGTGCTATTTTTATGCAGGGTACTCCCGGTTCTCCATATCTTCTCAGTTCATTGCTCCTTCTACTTCGTAAGATAGTTTCAATTTTACCCTGTGATCTAGACTCTGTCTTTCTCCCAAGGAATTTCTACGAGCTCCATGCTCAGTTTTGACTAGCCCTGGCTTTTTCTTTGATATCTTAGGAACAAGACGGTAGAAAAATATTTCAACGTAATAATAATTGCTATATAATGTGAAGAGTTTCTGTTGTCGATAGACGCCATTATTTTTAGATTGCCTATTTCCTCATTAAAATGTTTCTGAAACTTAAAATTTAAGGACTAGTCCAACTTATTTCAATTTGCAATTATAAGAAACGAAAACCAGTAGCACTGGAATGAACAACCCAACACTTCTGGAGTGTTTTCTGCATTTCAGACACTGCTCTTCTAAGTGCCCAGCTATACATTCATTAATTTAACAGCTACTGGTGGCCCCATTTTACAGATGAGGAAAATGAGGCCCAGAGACTGTAAGTGATTTTCACCCTGAGTCACAGGGTCAATATTTGGTGGAGCCAGAACTTAACTCCAGGCATCGGGGCCTCAAGGTCCATGATCTTAGCAAATAGGCTATGACATTCACCAACTACTCCCAAATGACTTATCAGACAGAGTAAGGGCAGAGAGGTTGCAATTTAACCTGGCTTGTTATCAACTTATACTCTTACCTTCTCCTATTTGCAGTGATAAAAAATGTTACTAAGGATCATTAGTGAATGATCTAGGGAATGTGAAAGACGTATTCATACCATGTGGGCAACAAGTCTATACTCCAAAGGTTATTTCCTTCCATGCAACACAACATGCATGTGTAAGTCCTTCTCCAGCTGATATTACTGGCAACACAAAGGCTCAATTACAAAGTGAATTATTATTAGCTAACTAGGAGTAAAAATCACTCTATTTGTATTCCTAATCTTTCTTCTCACATAAGTATGAGTCTTTAGAAGCAGAGGATTGGAATTTGTAAAAAGAGAAGCAAAGCACTAATTAAGCCACCCAGTACTGTCTACATTTCACAAGAGATAAAAACCTACTCTGTATTTGGGTGGCACAGTAAATTCCTTGATTATAATTATGTAAGAAGGAGTTTAATTGTGCATACTGACATGACAAGGGGTTATACAAAAAGCTTTAGGGATTATATAAGATCAAGGGGTTTTCATCTGTTCTTTTCTCTCTTTCTTTTTTTAATCCTAAAGTCACCAAAAATTTTCCGAATTTTAGATATTAAGAAATATAAGAAACACCACTGTAGGGAATTGGGTCAGTAAGTTGATCATCAGAAATACTTGACAAATTTAAATGTTTCCTCGATGCCGCATACCTTACTTTGGTGGTAAGAAGGTAACCAGGAGTCTTTATTTCATCTTTAAATTACGTGTTTTGCACAAGAACCAAGATGCAGCCTATGGGTGTGAGCAGGTATACACATTTGTTCTGGAATTCTTAAACTCGCAATATTTGTAAAGTAATATATGTAAGCCTGGCTGGCTTCCTTGGGGATATTGACTGACTGTTGCATGAACACAAAGTGAATTATGCAAGTTAGAATGGTCTTTAATGTGATGTTTTTTCTTGACTATGAGTATTTTGTTTGAAAAAATAATAGAAAGGAAGAAAGATATATGTGTATGAATACAAGGAAAACGTCTTCATCGATTTTTATTTATTTCCTATCCTAAGAACAGAGTCACTCCATCACAAAACATTACATAATCCAAATTTAGTCAGGTGAATTCACAAAACGGTGGCACACAATGATAAAGCATTTACGCATGATTAGTGCAGACTTAGTTGCCGTGAACCCCATACCCGGTGAAGGCACTAAGGGATACCAATGATCATAACGATAGCTTCTGGCATTTTCAGAACTGTTTACAGTTTAAAGCACATTTTTTTAATATGAAAAAAAAAGATGCTGGGGGTTCTACCTGCCTTTCATTTCTAAGTTACATTTGAGTTTTTTTTTCCAACTAGTGACTTTTCCCAGCTATTTGAGTAGGATAGAAAATATATCTGAATTCTTACACAGCAAATGATAGATAAGCAAAGCTAGTGTGCTCCGAGCTACAAGTGAACACATCTAGACATTTCTCCCACTTTTATTAACTTCCCTACTCACTTTCTCCCTGCTCCTACTTGCTTATTTCCACAGGGTCAAATGGATAATGAGTGAGTGATAGGGGGACCCAGAACGCTTTTACCACTGGTTAACAGAACCCATCTTATACTGTTCAACTGAAGAACAGGGTAGAGATAGTATTGGGAAACTAAGACAATGTATTTATAATATGAATTCACAGGTTTATCCTTATTCAGAGTCTCTGTTTAACTCAGCTCCCATATATTCTCTATTTGCATTGTGTGGCTAAGAGCAGTGTGTTAGTTTTCAAACAATTTTCTAAAAAATCCTTAGTACTGGGGGATCTACCTTAGGTATGCCCTGTTTCCTTCCAAAAGTGAGTTTCTCTCCTTTCTTCTTGCTGTCTGGTATGAGGTGGTAAGGAGCTGTAAAGTGACACTGTGGTTTTAATTTCAAGTTGATGTTCATGGGGAGGCACTATCAACACCTCCGAATGCAGGTGAACTTAAGCCTTAGACTCAGGATTTTGCCGAGGAAGCCACAACTTGCACCTTGTCTTTTTATCTCCCTTCTTCGTAAAGGTGCCAAAAGCCTAAAAATTCAATCAAAGTGACCATTTCTGCTCTCCGGAAAGGTAGCAGCTGACAGTAATTGGATAATACAGTCTGACTCATTTATTAAAAAGAGATTCTGAGTCAATTGATTTAATAACCATTACAATATTCCATTAAGGATATAATAGGCTAGTGCAGCCCTATTTTTTTTATTGAGTTATGGATGAGATCTACGGATGAAATTTCTAGATTTTTCTTCCCTTTTTTGCCTATCCATAGTCTCTAGATTTTCCACAGGGAGCAAAATTTGCCTTTGTAGGTGACTTTGGAAGTTAAAGACTAAAACTGCTACCCTTTCCATACCCTACGAATAAAGATTGATGGCCACACCGCAATTCTGATTGTCAAAAAGTTACATAGCAAATAAGCAATATTATGCAGTACAGAAAAACTCCAGTGCTAAACACTAGGCTGAAAAGTATTCTAACAAATACATGGGAGAGCAGAAATTAGCACAAGGAAAGGGAGAAAGAAACATCAGAGCGCAATTAGTCAATTGAACAAGAAGACCATGGACCTTCCAGGATAAACCCACATCTTTCCAGAAAACCCCTGTTTGTTATGTACTGGTGGAGGGAAGCATGCGTGTGGCCAGCACTGTGGGTCCAAGGTCAGGAAAGGCACGAGTGAAGCTCTCACCACTGAGAACATGTTGGAGGCCAGCGACTTCCTGTCCTGGTCAACCGCTTTAAAGCATGACCAATGACGGTGTGGGCATAATTGAGAAATGATTTCACATGTATATAAATTTCAGCTAAAATAATTACTTCCATTTGTTAATCTTCATTTAAGCGCGAACATAAATGTTAACAGGAATCAAGTCCACACAGAAGACACTGATGCTAATGTAAATATTTACTCCACTCTTCAATGTTTCAAAGGAAATGAGTCTGAATACATAATTGCAATACCACCTCAATGTAGGGAACGTGATAATCATTTACAAAACTTTGTGCTGTAAGAACAAAATCTGTTTGTCTGAGGCCAGTTCAGAGGGGAATGATAATTTCTATCTCTCCAATTTATAAAACCTGGACCAACACAACTATTCGTCAGTCCATGTTGTAAGAGAAAAAAATAACAGCTACCATTTGGATGTTCAAGCACAACTCAAATTATAAGCTCCGACATGGCAACTGTTAGACACTGACATTTCAATATAAGCTTTAAACAAGAGAAACCCTTTAAGCAGCCTCCAGACTGTGTGTCCCATGTTTATACTCCTTTTCCTTCAATAAAAGCAAAAATCTAGAGCAGCTACAAGCAAATGTTCAGTGGTTGACTTACATGCAGCTGTTATCCCAGGAATCACTGGGGGCCCCCTTATATCGTCTGATCAACACGGCAGCCATTACTGAGGACCAATTTGTAACAGTTTATAAGTAGAACTCCTTCTCTTATTTACCCTCGAGACTGGCCAGAAGGGTCCTCCAGCCTCTTCCACTGCATAAATCTATAGGCTAAAGTCCAAAGATACAAACCCCTCTCAGTGCATCATCATGTGGCCGGGGCCATACTTAAAAGCTCTGATCTGAGTGGGAGTAAACTCTGCCCTTGGAATCCAAACAGAGGAATCAAATGCCCTGCAGTTGTAATTTTTCCAGTTCGAACATGTATACCACTATATCCTTATATATATTTTTAAATCCAACAAAACTATGCCCTAAACCAATTCCCAACCCCCAACCCTTTACTCTGCTTCTCCTCTTCCCTGAGTTCATTTCCAAGCACACATTTATAAGCTAGGGGTCTGAGGAGTAACAAAGAAAAGCCATACATGACAAAACTCACCCCTCGGCTACATTGGCTCACCCTAGAAACCAGGAGTAGAAAAATAGGCAGACTGTACTGTGATTTGCCACACGCACAGCCACCACATCTCTCGAGCTCTTTCCAGGGCTCAGGCCACTGTAATTTGTTGTATTATATACTGCACATATTTCACAACTGTAACGTAAACACACTGAGGTGCTAATTTGGCAACGGAGAATATTACTTAGGCCTCAAAGTCTGCCAGTAGATTAGTCATTAAGCCCCCAAAGTAAGGCAGAATTTGAGAGTGCTGAATATTATGTGAACCTTTTCTTCACTAGTTAAAAAGCTCTGCTCTGTTCTTTTGAACAATTCAACACGAAAACGAACATTGCCTGAAGACTGACGCCAGCACCTTCTTGGATTTTCTCACTGGCAATATGGCAATGTCTGCCACTGTCAGTGTTTCTATGCCACACAAGAGAGGAATACAGGATACAAGCATAAGCCTCACAATAAGAGAGAAAGGGCATTGGGGACAGTAGGAGCAAATGAGCACCAGGTGCCTCGACTCTGACTATCCACACGTGCCACCCTTAGGTATCTCGAGAAAAGCAAAATGATATGCACCCCACTTGTCTCCGCCAGAATTTTATTTCAAGGAGCCCTACAAGGTGCAAGTCTGCATTTAACTCCGTTACTACCTGTTTTTGGCCAATGGTCTTAAAGGCTACAGTGCTTTTGGACTTTATAAGCAAAGCCACTGATATTGACACTGTTATTTCCTGTCTTGAACTTCTCATTATCAGCAGGGCTGGAGCAGGAAATGATTCAACTGGGGTAGGCTGCATTGTACCCAGCAGATTTTAAAGAGCCCAGGGGCTGCCTGGAGCCCCATAAACATCAGCAGCTTGGAAACTAGCAGGAGGTCCAGGTGGGCAGGGATGGGAGAGGCAGGCAGTGGGATTTTAGATGCTCTGAGATGCAGTATTGTCCAATTCCTTGGCTATTATTATCGGTTGTGGGTATAGTTATTTGAATATTCTCATGTAGGAGAGAACGCTGGAATGCTGTTCAAACAATAAACAATAAAACAAACAACCCACTGAAAAAAGTGGCTTCCCTTCACCTGTGGGGACTCAGCAGCGATATTTTGGCACACATTTGAAAATAAGGATGAGCAGGTAGACGAAAAGATATCTTTCAAACCTGACCAGTATTTTGGTACCTCCAGGTCGTCAGCCTTTTCTTCTCTACTTTCCTAATTTAAACATGAGCCCACAGTGGAAGTCTCAGAGGAAGCATACAGTGCCAGCAAATAGCTTTCAAGGTAAAAACCTAGGCTCCAAATGTTTTCATTTAAAAAAATGAGTTTTTGGTAATGCACCGATAAAATCACTTCGAGCTCCACTCCCCCTCTCCCCCCAAGAAAAAGTATTCTTAACTACAAAAAGAAGAAATACTGTTAGCCCTGAAAAAGGCAAGGGTGGCAACAGAGTTAGGAGTGAGGACTGAGACCAGCTAAGTCTGAAATATATCCTTTAGATCTGCTCCGGTAGAAAACAGCGTGGCTTCCAAAAATTAGCTTGTTGCATAAAGCTTTAACTTGCATATATGCGGCTGTATTGCATCGAAAAGGGTCCAGTTTACTTGACACTCAATTTTCCCCCTTATATATGCTTGCTTGAATGCATGAAAGTAACCTTCATTCTTTTACAAAGTTTTCACCACCTAATCCTTAGTGCTGCAATGTTCTCTACCGTGACAGCAAAGTTTCTGAGCACACAAGACACTATAAAAATTTACTTCCCTTTTGCATAATAAATTAGACACACAATATGATTGGAAACAGCATGCTTCCAATTCAGTAATGCATTTCAGTTCTTGCCTTGCCTATTAAAGAGTGGTGGATGGCAGCCCAGGATATCTCTGAACGAGGGCGTGCCAAGCACTAAGTTTGGGGTTATTCATCAATTTGTGCCACAAGGCGAGTTTCAGGAGGGCAAGGACATTTGTCTGTTTTGTGCATTGATGTGCGCCAAGCACCTAAAACAGTACACGGCTCATAGCTGGGACTCAATAAATATTTATTGAATTTATGGGAAATAAGCATTTTGCTGGTCCTACATGTAATTTCAATCAGAAGAAAAGGCCACGACGAACACCAAAACGATATTAATTATTTATCAATTGTTTAAAAAGTTTGCTCCATTCCCTTGTACATTAAGCCCTATGTGATGACACGTTTGGACTAGCCAAAATTTACCTTATTCTGCTTGCCTTTGCTATTTCCTGAAATGAGAGGAAAATGCTCTGGCAAATAGAGCATTCACAAAGTAACTGCCCTTATTTGCCAGTTTAACTCTGGCAAGAAACTGAGGAGCCCAAACTTATCTCCTGTTTCAAGAGGGGAAGTGTGACAATGGAATACTACGTGGCAATGAGAAAGAATGAGATACGGCCCTTTGTAGCAACGTGGATGGAACTGGAGAGTGTGATGCTAAGTGAAATAAGTCATACAGAGAAAGACAGATACCATATGTTTTCGCTCTTATGTGGATCCTGAGAAACTGAACAGAAGACCGGGGGGGGGGGGAGAAAAAAAAAAAGAGGTTAGAGAGGGAGAGAGCCAAAGCATAAGAGACTCTTAAAAACTGAGAACAAACTGAGGGTTGATGGCGGGGGGGGGAGGGGGAGGGAGGGGAGTGAGGGTGATGGGCATCGAGGAGGGCACCTGTTGGGATGAGCACTGGGTGCGGTATGGAAACCAATGTGACAATAAATTTCATATAAAAAATAATAAAAAAAAGAGGGGAAGTGTGATCATGCATTTTATACCTGAAATACAAAAACAGAACCATGTGAAAGAAGGGATATTTACCTTTTATTTGCCCTCAGTCATAGAGAAATCTCTACTTCACACATATTTTTAAACAATTTTTATTAATAGTTATGTATTCTGATATTACAAAGCTCCATTCTTTTAACTAACTGGTTTAATCAGATGTATGCATCGATTGCACTCTTTGCTTAAAATTTCTCCTGTTTGGTATTAAGTACATACTATTAACGCCTCACGTCTGGGACTTGTGGCCCAGGTAGAAGTGCAGGGATTTACCTTCAAGTACTGTACAAAAAACCAAACAAACCATAAATTGGTAAAATCGAAAGAAGCTAAATGTAACCTGCTTTAACGTTAAATCCATCAAGAAAACATCTTGGAGTACTGAGACAGTGCAACAGTCAATATTAATTCCGCACAGCAGTGGGCCAGCCATGGGAGCCACGCACTGGACACGGTTCTCATCAGGTATGTGTTCGTGTTACTGTGCTGGCTTTATGGCAAGGGTCAGGGCCTTTTCTTTTGTTTACCTTCTTCTTCTTGGCATAAAGCCACGAGTTATTTGAAGGAGAAAGTCTCCAAACACTGGAAAGCTGTTTATCTTTGCTAGAAAGCATAGCCTGCTATCGCTGATGATTTTAAAACAAAATAAAAAAAAAAAAAAACCCAGCAAAACAAAACAAACAAAAGAAATGGAATGAGGTTCACCAGCTTCTGCAAATATTATGGATCTCAACAGCCATGGGCACTAGGTTCAAGACAAGAAACTAGTCAGGCATTTCCAAAGCTAATTATCTAAGAAACTTATGTTATTGATGACTTTTTGCAAAGTCATCTGAACTGTGGTGTTCAGAATCGGGGTTCAGCACCAAAGCACAAGTTAACTCTGTGACAGGTGGGGCACGAAGGGGCAAGAATCTCATATTTCCAAGGGACCATATCCTCCTTTTACTTTGTGGCAATACTAAGAAAATCCTAAGCAGCAATGCAAAAATCACAATACTGCACGTTATTTGCAAATGACTCACATTTTTATTGTTCTATTGGTGTGACCTTAGAAACTTGGCCTTGAAGAATAAAAAAAGGTAATGGTGCAATAAATGCAATAAGATTTCTAAAAACAGTTTATTGGAAATGTGCTGTGAAACTTGAATTCTTTTAATCAAACGATGCCACCCCTTAGAGAAATTTTCCTGTGCATTATTAAAGTGATATACTGCAGTACTAGTTAGAGCTCCATAACCTTTAAATTGCCTGATTGTAATTAAGGCCACTAGTTTTATTTAGGAAGGTTCAAGGAGGCTCAATTTAAGTTGGCTTAACTAGTGTGAATTTAATGTCATGCTGCCAGAAGGCACAGGAACTCTCTGGCCTGGCTGTTCTGTGGCACATACAGCTGTGGGGTCATGAATTCTAAATTAAGCCCACATTTAAAGAAACCACAGATATCAGGAAGTAGCTGGCTGTGTGCAAGTATACATCCCCATGGTTGTATATGTATATCATTCATTCATTCATTCATTCATTCACTGATTCATTCTACTGGCAGTTTCCTAATTTGAGAATCGAAATATATCTGATTATTTATAGTGTGAGTAGAAGCGGTATATAGTTACTCTTAAAGGCATAATGATCACTTTCATTGAAAGGTGGGGCTTAAGACAACGTCCAATCAGCATTACTGATTTAAAATAAAAGGTGCTTGTAACAAAATCGTAAAGGCAGGAATGTTATTCACATTCTAAAAGAAATTCTAAGAAGGAAAATTTACAGTTAGGTATTTGAGGAGGAAATAAAGGGTACGGTTTGGACAGGCCACTAAATGGAGTGCTGAGAATAACATAAACTTCACTGATAGGGCAGCAAATCTAGGACTGAAAACAAAAGAGAAGAGAAAATGAAGGTACTCGATGCAGAGACCAGCAGAAGCAAAGGGTAGCAGCAGAAAGAAAAACACTTAAGGATTTGACCCATGTTCAAAATTTTACTGGATGTGAGCTCAAAAACATTCATCTCTGGATAGAGTGCTGGCACTTTTCTGTAGCTCCAACGGCAATAATGATAAATGAATTTCCTTACAGCCAAGTGGCTCAAGCAGCCAACTACGATACCACTATATAATTAATAACAATAAGCAATTAAAGAGAACAGCAGGTTACAACTATAAGGTGTCAAAATACATTAGCAAAGGAAAAACACTGCAGCAACACATTTAAAAGAAAAATAAATATACAGTGTTGGAACCTATATACAGCTGCCTCTTCCATTCTATATTTTAGATAAAGCTTTTATGCTTAAAGAAAAATAGAGGATGGCATAAAACTACCATAAGGTGATTAACGTCCCTCCAAAAGCAAATAATGCTCCCTAGGCTCAGAGAAATCTGAAAAGTGATATGGGAAACCTGATTGTGAAGGCACAGGAGAGTTGGCTGACCATGATTTGGCGTTATCCTTTTACTAAGAAATATTCTAATAAATACCTCCCTAAACTGTATTTGTTGGCTCAAGTATTTTCAAAGATCCCAGGACATTGTGCTTTTTTTTTTTTAAATGTAAAATGAAGAAGCAATAAACCAGGAATGCATAGGAAAAAAAAATGAAAGGGTAAGTGTTATGTAATTGGCTAAATGCTGGGATGTTAGACAAAGTTAGGAATGTCCATGGAGACAATCTAATTAACTATGGACTTGTTTAAAAGATGAGAAAATGGAGACTAGATATAGTAACTGACACACTTAGGACGGCAAAGTGTATGGTCACGGCCGGTGCCAGAATTCAGCGTTCCCGAATCCAACACCACACTGTCCCACCAAACCCTCACTTTAAAAAAGTTTCCTCCCTCTTAAATACAAAGACTCAAGTTGATAGTTAAGCAAAGAAAGTTACTGTCTTTCTAGACCTTTTGGTAATGTGCAATGAGTTATTTATATTTCCATGCTGCCTGGTCACTCCTTTGCTCCCCGACAAGACAAAGCCCAAATTTATTTCAATCCACTTCATCCCCTATTTCCTGACCGACTATGGTTAGAGTTTCTCTTGCCCTTGTGAGAGTGCTCCTCTCTCTTCAGAAGCAAAGTGAAGCCTTAACTCATATGCAGCCCCTGTTGGTTTTGAAAGTTAAATTCCCTATATCTCCAGATTCTGCAGAGAAGCGAGGGAACACCATTCTCGGTAAAGTGCTTTGGCCTGAGCTGTCCCCGTGAAGGAAACACTCATGATGATACAACTCATCCATGGCAGAATGTTGATGCTTAACTCTCAATGGCAATAACCTATTGATTTGGTTAAATTGCCACCTAAAATCCCGTGGAGACCAGACTTGAGCTTTTCTTTATGGAATCATAATTATTCAGAAACAAAGACTGATTTCTTAGTTCTAGTCTGCCTGTAGCGAATTCTTCATCTTTAAGTTCCTGAACCATTCCCTGATATGGTGCTAAATTGAGTATTTGGGAAGAAACTGAGACTGCATGTATATTCTAAGTGTGTGGCTTACCAAAATGGAAATGCCATACTTATGTATGGAAAATAGGTTAGCTCAATATGTTCCTAACCTACTTTTCTCTCTTGGGCATCATTCTGGATACACCAGCACATCTAGGCACTTTATGCTGAAGCCAAGATGTTACTGGCATACCAATGAATCACACTCATTTCTATTTCCTTCTGTTTCCTGTCAGTCAAGAGCAACCTAAGTGAGAGAGTTATTATCTGTTGAGATGGGAAAAAGAGAAGGAAGAGGAGGGGGGAGGGAGGGAGGAGCAAGGAAGGAAGGAAAGAAGGAAGGAAGGAAGGAGGGGAGGAAGGGAGGGAGGGAGGGAGGAAGGAAGACAGGCCAAAAGATTTATGTTGTAACAAAGATTTCTTATTTCTACTTAGCTTGGAAGTATGAAAAGTACATATTCTTAGGTGTTTTGTTAGGTCAAAAACCAAAGCTAAAGATGAGGAAATGGACCTAACAAAAACCATAGATTAGTTACTAAGTGTATCGGTTAAATGAAGAATGAGACATAATAATTAAGGATTGCTCTTTCTTAAATAGAAATTCCTTGTATTACCTTCTGCAAAGCTATTAAATATTCCTAAGACTATAATGCCAAATTGTAAAGATGCTTTGGGCACAATAAATTTTTAATCCCCTATCTTTATGACAATTTTTCTAAAACCTGAACCAGCTCATTCAAGATCTGTTCTAAAAATTTAAATATTGTACACTGTGTCAATATAAAGAAGGCTGATAATTTTTAACACAAAAAGAAATCTATTGGAAAAAAAATCACTAAAATATCTATCAATGACTTTAAACATTTTATATGTTTTTTTATTTTTTAAAAATGTGTATTATTTATTTTTGAGTGAGAGAGAGCACAAGTGTGAGAGGGGCAGAGAGAGAGAGAATGAGAGAGAGAGGGGATCCCAAACAGGCTCCAAGCTGTCAGCGCAGAGCCCGACACGGGGTTCAATCTTGCAGATCGTGACCTGAGCCGGAAAGAGTTGGACCCTTAATCGACAGAGCCACTCAGGAGCCCCAACATTTTATATATTTAAAAGGTCTGCTTTGTCCCTGCATGATGTGATGCAATCAGCAGAGAATTCCAAAGATGTCTTGAACAATCTAAGTAGAAATTTGAAATTCAACTGTAAAATTTATGTCCTTTCTGAAAATTTATGTCCATCTCAAAATCATATTTAGCTCAGTTATCAATTTCATTGTTAGTAAATAAAAATATGAAAGTCCGGGATAAAAGGTGACCCACGGTGATGTCTTGGCCTTCTACTCTTCCTTTGCTTCCGAAAAGCGGAAGCAATGTTTGGTTTCTTAAAGACAGAGATAAGCATGAGAGTTTTTATATCTGACAATCTCAAGAAAAGTAAGTAGTTTTTATAATATTGTAGGATAGTAAGTGTTGAATGAGAGAGGAGGCAAATAGTCTGACATGAGCCAACAATGAAAACTTCTTCTTTTCTGAATATTGGAGGAAAGACGTTTCAGAAATTCAAACGAGGGTGTGAAATACAGAGTAGCATTATATGGATGTGCACAAAAGAATGAAGGGCAGGAAATATTTTTAGAACATTTTCAACCAAGCACAATAACCAACCATGTATACATACTTATATGAGAAAAATGCCCAGTGACAAAATAAATTGCATTCCTTGGGATGGGAAGAGAAGTTTTCTTAATTAAATATTGGTCCAGCTACTTGAACTAAATAAAAAAAAAATAAAACTTTAGAGAATTAGACACACTTAAGACTGTCACAACACCCTTATGTGTAAGCAAGTGACTGATGAGGAAGCGACCAATGGGCATCCTGCCTGACTAATGCATTCTGAGGCTCCTTCTTCTACCTATTGGCACCCATGATACAGGTGGACACCCCCGCAAAAGGGAACAGCACAAGAAACAAGAAGAACAATGCAATCAAGTGACACCCAGAGGACCTAGAATCTGGGCATCTGTCTTTTGAAATGAGTATTAGAAATTCGGTCTTAAAGTGATAACAGCAGGGAAATTCCAAATCAAAGTAGTCACTGTGGCCTTAACTCACCCGATTAGGTCTGCATATTACCTCATTTACTGCAAAAGATCATACTTTGTGCTCAGGCCAACATGACTTTTAAGCACAAGAAGTTGAATGAAGTGTCTATACAATTTCAAACTCTGCTCCCACCCCCTTTTCAGAGTCCTTTAAGGAGGAGGCTCTTACCAATGCTAATATTATTTCAAGGGTACATTTTCCTCTCATTACTCCTACCTGAGGACGGTTATAAATGTATTACCTCCCATATATTTATATAGCATTTTGTAATTTTCAAAGTATGTGGTGTGGGTTTATACACATTGATTCCCTGTTAATCCGCTGAACACATGGATTGGTCTATGTCACCCAAATCCCAGGAAGAGCTTAACTAATTGGCTCAAAGTCACATGGTAGTTACTGTCAGAAGTGGGCTCAAACCTGAGTCTAGGGTCCCGATTATGAGGAAGAAAAATAACTGAATTTCAATGCGTAACCAAGTTTTTAATGAATCCATCTATGATACTTAGTTAACTAGGTCCCTATGCTCAGGGAGGCAGGAGATGGCCAGCAGCTTGTGTTGATAATGTGTGTTCAGTTAAGGCAATGAATCACAGCAGGGAGAAAAATTCAAAAAATGTACCTTCAGGGGCACCTAGGTAGCTCAGTCGGTTAAGCTCCTGACTTCAGCTCAGATCATGATCTCGCAGTCTGTGAGTTCAAGCCCCATGTCGGGCTCTGTGCTGACAACTCAGAGCCTGGAGCCTGCTTCGGATTCTGTGTCTCCCTCCCTCTCTGCCCTCCCCCACTCACGCTCTGTCTCTCTGTCTCTCTCTCTCTCTCTCAAAAATAAATAAACATTTAAAAAAGTTAAAAAGAAATGTACCCTCAGCAGAGACCTTTCTGATTATCTTAATGGTTTATCTTAGTGCCCTTTTAAGGTTTAAGGCCAAACATCTGATGCTTTTTTCCTTTTAGGTTATTTTCAAATTCATCAAGATTGAGTTCAAAACTTGGCATTCAAAAATCTGACTAATTCTTGAAGAAATAACATATTTCAATTTTGCCGGTATGGGTTGGAAACCCGAGATGATTCATTTTTATTAAGTAACTCTGTTTTTGAAAACCAAAAAAAGTGATTATTTTCAAACTGTGTGAAGCAAGGCAGAATCATTTGTTTCTCAACAAATAGTACCACTTATAAAGGCTGTTTTCTCTTCCTCATGTGGAGATTTTCACATAGACTGTTAAATAGAACTTACTGAGTTGATTTGGAAAATACCAAGAAAACCATATACTGTGCAGCTCAAATGACTGGAGTTAACAAAAACAAACAAACCCTCCCTGGCCCCCAGAAATGTAAATAAAAAGTTAGATTTCCCTGTACTACATTTGATTGCATTAATTGATGTGTAAAAAAAAAAAATCTGTTGAAAATAAAGCCCAGCAGTAGCATTTTTCTTTCCTAAATCACAATAGCAGCACATTACAAACATTACCAAAAGGTCCCCTGGTACAATTGTAAAGTTCCACTCTGGCAGTAAATGTATCTACTGTGTGTTCTCCGTTTTCATCTCTACCCTCCCAAATATGCGAGAAAGCAGGTCACAAATGCAATTGAGCCTCTTTGCACATTGATTAAATATTAATTTCTGATGAATCCTCAGAAACTGAATGGTCAGCCACTGGATCCTGTTTAATTTATAAAAAACAAAATCTTATCCTGAAATAGGGTCTGAGCTCTGATAGCAGGCGGATCACTACTGCTGAATCCAGTTTGTAATCCATCATTGTTCTATGGTCAGGAGAGTTGCTTCCACAGGGAAAGGAAAATTCTTGAGCCACGTGGCACACACTTGGCAGGCCTCACTTGTTAGCAAACACAGACCTCTACTAGAGGCTTACCCTGACTTACACTGTAGTAGGTAAAGGAGACGGTATTGATAAAAGTCATCGTAGACATTATCTGTAAAGCCTTTCTTCCCCTGCACCATGGTGCAGTGAGTTGAAAAACTCAGACTTTGGAATCCCTTGGTAGTGGGTAAGCTGCCCAACCCTGTACTGTCACCTACATTATCTAATCTTGCCTTAGCCGAATCATGTGTCCAATGGGGCTATCTAGTACCTACATCACAGGGCTGAGAGGGGAGACTCCAATGACATCATCTCTACCAAGTGTCTAGCACAATGCCTGGTCTATAGTAATGAATCCATTACTATATCCATTATTTCTCTTACAGGGCATCAAAATGTTTGCTCCACTTGTTGAAATATCTTATATCAAGTGTTTTAACTCTTTAGACTTTGTTGATTGACTTTGTTCCTCTGTATTTCTCCTTCACCCCTCTGTGGCAGAAAGAGAGAGAGGGAAGAAGAAGAAGCAAGAAAGGGGGTGAGGGGCAGACAGGAGCGTGTGTGTGTGTGTGTGTGTGTGTGTGTAGACAGGAGAGAGAGGGGACATCAGAGTTCCAGAGAAGTTGCCTTCTCCTCTGTGGTCAGTTCCGTTAGCAGCCCCAAAGCAGTTCTGGGTCTTATAGGACTTGAGCAGTAGAACTGAAACAGTGGCTATAAGGACAGAGACACTGAGAAGGCTCACCAGAGCACTCTCAGTGGGACTGGGGAAGTCAGCATGGCCTGGGGAACCATGGGGCTTGCCTTCTGGGCCTTGCCTGCTCCTGGAAGTTGGCGGGGCTGTCAAGAGCATGGGGTAGCACTGGTCAGGCATCTAGGCATGTGGGATTCTTTGGGCAGATCAGCAGAGACCCTCTGTTAGTTTCCTAACTTAACCCAGACATGTATTTGGAAATCTCAGCATATGGTAATGATAAACTTTAAAACAATGCCCAGAAGATGTTAATGCTGTTAAATTCTCCACTTTTGAAAACCTCTTCCTCTCAAGGCATTGACATAACAATAATGGTTATTGGTTTTCTCCCTCATCCTCCTCATCTTCTTCTCCTCGACCCAACTGTGTATGTGGTGGGGGTGGGGTGGGGAGTAATGTTTTAGATCATCTATCAGTGTATTTGTTGGGGTGACAGCAAATTAGTTCACAAATGAGGAAGAACAGCATAGCTTATGTGGAAAAAACCGTCGCACCATTTGCTGGTTCTCAGGCCTGAGTCCCTAGCCAAGTCTCTTCCTTTCTCCCTCAGAATTAATTTCTCCTATAAACTCCTACCTTACTTCATAGGATTCTTAGGGCATTTATCATATTCTCCCTCATAGCATAAACACATACCATATTTTCCCTACCAAATACATTCCTTCTCGATTATCCTCCTTATCACTTACTAGGTTTCTTCTCAAGGCAACTGTGTTTTCATTGTTGTTCAATGACAAATGGAAGGTAGGAGACAAGAAAGGAAGGGAGAGATTGAGGGAGGGAGGAAAGAGACAGACGTGGGAAGCCGTTGTGCCGTAAGGGACTTTGAGTCCGCCTATGGACCAGGTAGGAGTAGATGGCTGGCTCTTCTTCGTATCCCCAAACAATTCAACACATAGCCAAAGAGATCTCTTCAAATTCATGCCAGTCCTCTACCAGTGACATGCCTCTTGCCTAGCTTTCTCCCTTTTGATGAGCCCAAAAAGTTAAAAAATAAAAGCAACTGCATGTTTAAACCCTCTCCTCTGTACTTATTTCTATCTAGAACATAATAATATTTCCCCCTTTCTAGCAGGGCCTACTTATTGCCTGCTAGGGTGCCGGTACACTTCGTTTTCTCTTGACAAGCAGAAAAATGATGATCGGGCGCTGCCCTATGCATTCGAGGGCTGCTACCATCTTCTAGGTGTGGTCCTCTACTGCGTCCTCCCTAGAAAATACTCTGTCAAAGTCTCCGGTAGAAAGAATGGAACAAACAGAATGATCTTAATAAATACTGTCAATGCTACTGCATTCCACTTAAGTCACGCTGTCCCTACTAATCTGCAGGCAATCCCAATTTTCCTTCTTTAGAATGCTACCTCATCATAACCTCTAGGGATCAGAACACATCAGATGGCACCGAGTTTAAAAAAAGTTCCGAGGACTAGTCTGAATTTGAAAGCCAAATTAATAGCTGCTAGGGAAAACACATTTCAAAACTTGAGTGTGAAACATTCACACTGGGTATGTGTACTATGCTCGTCTCTCAAGACCTTCACCCTCTCACCCAAGTGCTGTAAGGTGTGACCAGCTGTGCTCAGGAAAAGGTACAGCTGTGGTCAGTTGGTGAACAAGCAGCAGAGACGAAGGAGGTGCACAGCACCTTGTGTGCCAACAGCGATGCTTTCCCCCAATTTCAGGGGCTAACGTCCCCATTCATTAGCCTTTACAACTCCTACTTTCCAAAGGACAGGCTTGGTCTTCTCATTAGCAAAGAATTCCCCACTTCTGGGAGGAGCACAGATGTCAGGCGAGCCTGACCCAATATCTAGCTGATCAGCTGCTGTTTACTTTCCTAAGCCCGAGGTTTTAGTGCATCTTGAGACAAGGCGGTGGGATTCTTCTCCAGCCCTCCTATTTGGGAGGAAGCAATGGAATCCACAAAAGGCCCACGAATGGCCAGAGCCTCCAGCCACAAATCTGTGTTTGGCGAGGGCTGCTGCTTTCCATGGGAAGCCTCCCTAAAGGACAAAGGGTCCAGACTGCTTCTCTGCAAACAAAATGTGCAAGGGGCTCTGGTCTCCTGAAACAGCCGGGCAAACCTTGGCACATCCAGCCCAGGGCAAATGGCCCACTCTCCTGTCCTCTTCAGAAAACGGGTCTTTGTATGGAATTAAATAAGTGCATGCATGCATGCATGCATATGTCTGTGCATACATACATACAAATATGAAATGAATCTCTTTAATAATTTGAAGAAATCATCTCAGCTCATATATGAGGCAGTCGTTAGGGGCCCATGACAAAGAGGCCTTTGGGTTTTCTCTTTACCTTTGATCTATATTATAAAATGTTAATGTCCACCTCAGCTGAGCCCCTTCCAGGAACACACCCTTCCTCGAAAGGCTCACCCCTGCCCACTGCAACTTCCACTCAGGTTCTCCATTTCTGGTTAAGTGCTGACTTTGAGCTCATGCCCAGAAGCGCTGATGTTTTTAAACAGGGCTGAGCTAAACTGCTAACTAGAATGCACTGATGATAAAGAGCACAGCTGAGATTAAATTGTGGCAGTTTAAGAATAAACACAATCCTATCCTATGCGTCTTGACATTACGCATATACTTAACGTATGAAACTTAACTCCAAGTGCTTTGTCTATAGTAGGTAATACGGGGTGGGGGGAGTGTCCATAGAATCTATAATTTTGTGTTGATTAGGTGGGAAACAACCACAAGCACATATTTTGATATCTCTATTAACAGCCTGTTCATGTCTAACTGCAAAACTTGGTTGTACTTCTTTTACCATCTTTGCCCAAGACAGACCAGTAAACACAATTCCTCTCTCTATAATTAGCCTTTTCTCGGAGGGCCCTGAAGTAAGTCTGCATGCCGTAGATTTAATATCCAGTGCTATATCCATATGTGCTGCCCTTGCCTGGTCCCAGAGCATATAAACTCCCCTATTAGCAGCCTTGACTGCTTAATTATGCAGATTTTTTTTGTACCCGCCTGCCTGTAAAATTACTGTGTCTAACCTTTTTTTTTTTTTTTTCCTCTTTGCACCATGCTGGCCATTCTAATGAAATCGGCATAGGGGAAAGGGCCTGATTTGCAGTTATGGAGGCTGGATCGCACTGGCAATCTGTCCTTAGTGGGAGTTACAAAAGAAGTCAAATGCCTTCATCTGGTTCTACCCTATCATCCCCAAGGTGATTGAGTTCACTTCCCGATGCTTCCCAAGTTTTCCTCAGGCTGTCCAATCAGCACGTCCACCAGGGAGCCCAGCCTAGCTTGCAACAGTCTCTGTATCTAGTTACAGCCCCACCAGGGACAGTCAACCATCCACCCCCAAGCCTTCAGATGAAAACCTTTTCTAACAAGGCCGCCCAGCGCCAATGAAATAACACACATCTGCATATCCACTGGGTCCCATGTTTCTTGTGCTCATGGATTATGTATCTTGCAGCCTCTAATAAAGAAATGCAGTTCTTTGTTTAATGTTTATCTTGTGCTTGTTAAGCAAATGCTAATGTTGTATCAGAATGCTTTAGTGCTATTTGGGTTTTTGGTGATTTACTACAAGACAATCTGCTGTGAAGTAAATTTAGAGAGAGGGAGAAAAGGGGAAAAATCATTCTGGTTGAAAGGGAGAAAAAGAAAAAGCCTTGACAGAAAAATCAAGGAAAAAGGAATGAGACTGTGTGGGGAGAATGAGGAAGTGAGACTGTACTCAGGAGACAGAGCAAAGCCTGAGACAGAGAGACAGGCGGCGGAGGGACAGACACACACATACACATACGTGGGGGTCCAGAAGGTGGGGGGAGAGAGCAGGGCCTTACAGAAATCCCCTAGCCCCAGGCTGACATACCCACTTGATCACTGGACAGTCTCAGACTCGAAGCTAGAGAATAAACCGAGTACAATTTCCAAAAGGGATGAGATGATAACTTCCCCTTCAGTGATAAGGTAAACAGTGTCCTGAAGGGTAAACAAAAAATAAAAAAAGCCTTTTTTTGTTGTCTGCCTTTGTGCCCTGATGGTTAGCACTGTGCACTGTTATTCACAGACCACAGGGAAGCCCTAAATTTAATTGTTCATGCCTAGCTCTGCTAGAAATAGGCAAAAATAATCAGAACCTCCCTCCTCCCAATTTCAGGGAGAGGTGGGGGCTGGGGGAAAAGAAAAGAGGGTGGCAGCTTGAAAGCTGATGAATGAATGCCCTTTATTTATCCTTTGGCAAGATGGGATATGGATATCCACAGTGCAAACCTTTCCCGCCTGCTTTCCAATGCTTGCAATCCTGTTAGGAAAGAGAATGTCATTTTTATACTGAGAGATCACACATTTCCGCCCTACTCACATTTTTGATAGGAGAGATCAAAGTGCAATTCACTAAAAGTAAAACTGGGATTTCTATATATTTTATAATTACAGTTATTTTAATTTGTTGCGAAGTTGTGAGGTTAATGAGGTCTTAGATTTCTGTGTTTCATAATATACAAAGACTAATTGATAAGAGACGATTATCTTGCAATGCACACAAATATTATGTCATTGTGTTGTATACCTGGAATTAATATAATGTTACATGTCAATTACATCTCAATAAAAAATAGGGGCAATGATGGAGAGGATAGCAAGGTGGATAAGATAAATACTTTGCTCAGGAAGTATACTTGTCACAAATCACAGCCTTTTCCTTTCTCTTCTTTCCGCATTTCACAAAATAAATCAATAAATTTCCAAAAGGATGAAAGACTCTAAGTGGATAAATGAAAAGCAAACACCTACCATTCGAATACACACTCTGTCAAGTGAAAATTACATCCGCACAGAAGAATGCCATGTTAGCTTTCTTCTTGGGTAAACATTTCTATCCTTAACACACTATAGAAGCTGAGGATAAATTTAGTCTTCATGATTAATACAATTAATTATAAGTACTCTGGTTCTTTAGGAATACCTCAGTGATGGCACAGAAGTTTCCATTAAAAGTGTTAGCTACTGCTTCAGAAAATGTATGTGTAATATACCTTACTTTTTGCTGAAGACATTTTTTAAAGGCTTGTTTTATTTTTCCTCTGAATGTTATTTTCCTTGATAAATTTGCTGCCTTCTAATGGTGCTCTATTGATACAGAAAGGCTGAACTCAAAGCCCTAGGTAGGCCAATGGAAGGCAGTAGAGTAGACAGTGAGAGCTTCCATTTGCTACATGAGTAACTGGGAATCTAACGTCTGGGGTTCTCAAAACGACTGCCTCTTAGGTCATGTAGGGCTCTCTGTAGAGAGTCAAGTTTAATTACTACCAGTGGGCATGATTTGGGGATGTGACACTTGTGCTCTAGGGTCCGACCAGAAGGAATCAACTTCCTTCCATGAATTCATTTCACTAAATAACATGATCACGACAGACTTCATTTAGGCTCAAAGTAAAACCTACTGCTGAAAGGTCTCTCTTCCCATTGTCTTAGCCACTTGGTCCCCATTGGGGGCTATTATTAGAATTGGAATTTAATGTATCTCTTTTCCCCTTTAAATTTAACAGAGGGTCAAAAAAGGCAGAAAAAGGAAATCAATGGCACATTTCATTAGCTGGTTCCTATAGCTGTGGCAGACTGTGAATCATGGGGCTTTGCTGTTCATAAAGTATCACAAAAGCTCTCCAAATAATAAATAAAAGCAAAATGTGCATGTTTGGATCTGTCCTCTAAGTGACTTATAGAACATCTCATTCTCATATCACTTAATTCAAATTATACTCCCAGGAGGTAGCTGTGCCCTGTGCATTATACTCACCATCATATACTTAAGAAGACAGAAGTCCTAAATACTGAAAAATGTCCCTCAAAAATGAATGTTTAATTCCATATCCCTTGCCTTCCCCAGGGTGTGGAGTTGGGAAGAACTCGGGCTGCTCAAGAGCCCGGTACCTATATGGTCACAGCTCTCTTTGAGGAAGAGCTGGACTCCAGGGGGTTTTCAAAGGGCTTCAACTCACTTTCTCTGCCACAGCAACCTCAGCAATGCTCTTATCTAGACACCCAAGTATTCTATGCAGTAAGTTTTCAGAGATAAGCACTTAGGATTTAGGTGGTGAAAAGACCAAAAACTTGGATACAACTATATTTTCACTATGGAACGTTAGTGACCACGGTGACTCAAGGGCAATGGGTGACTGGGGAGATGTGACACTGTGTGGTATTTTCCAGCAGCACCAGAGCACTGCAGATCCAGATGCTTAAGGCTTTTAGGCATTTCATGGAGAACAGGATGCTGTGGTAGTGGCATCATCCAGAAGCCATCTTAAATGATCCTGGAGCCCTCAGAAATGCTGGTGGAACAGAATTCAGGGTGACAATAAGACAATGGGTTGCTTGCGGGAGGTGGGCTAGAATAAGAAAATGACAGGATGGTAATTAGACTTAGAAAATAGGTTGAAGGGGGGTTTAGAGAGAGTCCAGTTGTGTAAACTTCTGAGAACTACTTTATTAAACACACACACACACACACACACACACACACACACACATGTGCACGCGCACACACACACACAACTCACAAAGAACCAAAAAAAAAAGGTAACCCTTGAGACTTAATTTAGAATGATAGAATACATTATAAACTGTATTTTCAGGAACCACCCTAAATCAAATTTTCTAAGATCTGTGGGATGGGGGGGGGGGGTTCCACTTTGAAATGGCATAATAATCTCTCACTAGAATGAACTTCCTGCAGATAGCAACTATAAATTCTGGAAAAAATACTAAAAAAAGCACAAAAAACAAAAAACAAAAAACCTCACTTAACCTGAAGGCATTGGCATATGAATAAAAGCAGGCAGAGTCTGGAGAAAGTCAACACTTAGAGAAAGAAATCACAGAAGATGAATTTTCTAATTTTGGTAGATTTTAGCTGCACATGGATGCTAAGAGTCCAATAGGAAGCTATATTAATTTGGGAGAATTTGGGGCAAGCATAGCCACTAGAAAGGAAGGGGAAAGCCTTGGAAAGGGAAGAGCCTAGAGTGGGTGGGGACAGCACAATCCTGTGTAAAACCCCACCCAAATCTCTGGTTGACTTCTGAACCAACAAGTGTAGGAATGACTGAAAGCAACTCAGTTAAGGAATTTTTAAAGAAAAACAACAAAAAACTGAACTGACATTTGAGCTACAATCCAAGAGATGGAGTTTACAGTTTGTGTCCAAACAAGTTACTTGCCTCCTAAAACAAAAATATCCACACTCTTTGAAGGAATATTACAGAATCCAGAGTATCTACAATGTAATATTTACTATGTGCAAGATGCAATTTTAAATTACTGGGCATATGAAAAAATGAAAAATGCAATACATTTTTCAAGGGAAAAAACAGTTAAACATTATCCTTGGGCTTGTTCTACGTGTGTTATGTATTCATTCAATCTACTTACTTTTAACTTCTCAGCCTTCATATATAAAGAGCATTTCTTGTAGATAACATCAATTTGGAACTTCCTCTTTATTCATTCAGACAATGTCTACCTTTAATTAGTGTTCAGACCATTATAACTTAATGTAATTATTAATGTGGTGGGATTAGATTTAATATCTAATCAGATATTAGAATTCGCTTCCAAAGATTTTAAAGCAGCCATTATAACTATGCTCAATGACATAAAGGAAAATATACTCCTCATGAATAAAAACACAGGAAATCACAACAGAGGAAGAGAATCTATAAAAAGCTACCAAGTAGAAATTTCAAAACTGAAAATTACAGTTTATTATGTAAAACAATTACTGTGTGGGCTTGAAAGCATAATGAATATGGTAATGGAAAAAGTCAATAAATATCAAAATAGATCAATAGAAATAATTCATTCTGAAGACCAAAGTATTGGAATGAACACAGCCTTAAGAATATGTAGGGCAATATCAACATATGGTAATTGTGGTACTAAGAAGAGGAGCGTGAGAATGATAAGAAATAATAGTTTAAGGAATAACTGCTGAGAATTTCTCAAAATTAGTGAAAGACATAACTCTACAGATTCAAGAATCTCAGCAAACTCTAAGCAGAAGTGTAAAAAAGCCACATAAGCATATTCCTGAAAATAAAGATAAAGGGAAAATCTTAAAAGTGGCCAACAAAACAGAATAAAACAAAAAGGCCCCCATAAAAACATATTATATAGGGGAAAACAATGACTTGATGACCTCTGGCTTCTCACTAGAAACAACGGAGCCCAGAAGATCGTGGACCAACACCTTCCAGGGACTTGAAAGAAGAAGAAAACTCTCAACCTAAAATTCCATATTTGCAAAAATATCCTTCAAGAAAGAAGGTGAAGTAAAAATATTTGTACATAAAACACACACACACAAATATGCTGCTAGCAGAGCTGAGCTACAAGGAGTGCGTCTTCAGGCTGAAGGGAAACTATGCCAGATGAAAACTTGCATCTTCAGGAAAGAATGAAGAGCGTCAGAAACAGTATGTATCTGGTCAACACACAAAACTTTTCCTTTTAATTTACTTATACATACACATAATTACTTAAAGGAAAAATTATAACCTTGCCTTGTGGGGCTTATTATATATGTATAGATAATACATATGAAACCTGTATTATAACTGGATCTACACCATTACAAAGTTTCTCCATTTTATATAAAATGGTGAGATATTAATCTAGGTAGACCATGAAAGTTAAGAATGCAAACTGTAATCCCTAGAACCACAACTAAGATAATAAAACGAAGAAGTATAGCTAAAAAGTCTACAGATATTCATTGGGGATATTGGCCTGTAGTGTTCTTTTTTGGTGCTATCTTTGAGTGGTTTTGGTGTCAGGGTAATGTTGGCCTCATAGAATATATTGGGAAGCTTTCTTTCCTCATCTATATTTTGGAATAGTTTGAGAAGAATAGGTATTAACTCTTCTTTAAAATTTTTTAATGTTCATTTATTTTTGAGAGAGAGAGAATGAGAGTGGGAGTGGACGGAGAGAGAAGGAGAAACAGAATCCAAAGCAGGCTCCAGGCTCTGAACTGTCAGCACAGAGCCCAACGCGAGGCCCAAACCCATGAACCGTAAGATCATGACCTGAGCTGAAGTCGGACACTTAACCGACTAAGCCACCCAGGAGCCCCTTATTTTTTCTTTAAATGGTTTGATAGAACTTATCTGTGAATCTATCCTGGACTTTTGTTTGTTGAGAGTTTTTTGATTACTGATTCAATATCATTACTAGTAATTGATCTGTTCAGATTTTCTATTTCTTCCTGGTTTAGTTTGAGAAGATTGTATGTTTTTAGGAATTTTTCCACTTTTTCTAGGGTGTCTAATTTGTTGGCATATAGTTTTTTGCAGTTCGGATAAATTATAATGGAATATTAAAAATTCACATAACCCAAAAGAAAGCAGGAAAGAAGGAAAAGACAATAATAATAATATTAAAAGAGAGAGAGTAAACATATACAAATAAGAATGGTAGGCTTAAATCCAACCATATTAATAATTACATTAAATTATAATGGTCTGAGCACTGATTAAAGGTAGACATTGTTTGAACGAATAAAGAGGAAGTTCCAACTTGATGCTATCTACAAGAAATGCTCTTTATATACGAAGTCTGAGAAGTTAAAAGTAAATGGATAGAATGAACACACAACACACATAGAACAGGCCCAAGGATGTTAGAGTGACTATTTATATTAAATAAGTTCAAGATAATATTGCCAGAGATAAAGAATGATATTTCATAGTGAAAAATGGATCACTGATCAAGAAGATGTAACAATCATAAATGTGTATGCACTTAAAAGAGCTTCAAAATATATCAGACAAAAACTGACTGAACTGAAGAAAAAAATAGACAATTTTGCAATCATAGATGGATATTTAAGCACCTTTCTTAGCAACTGATAGAACAAGTACATCCCTCAACACCTTCAACCACCTTGACCTAATTTATAACTACAGAACCTTATACTCAATATCTGTAGAATACATCTTGTTTTCAAGTGCACATGTTGCATTCACCAAAATTGCCATTACGTTCACCCCTAGAACAAGTGTTGATACATTCAATAGAATTGAAATCATCCAATGTACGCTGTCTAATCATAATGAAATTAAAGTAAAAATCAATAGCAACTGATATCTAGGAAAACTCCAAAGATTTGGGAATTAAAAACACAGTTCTAAATAATCCATGGCTCAAAAAATAAAAATCTCAAGGGAAATTACAGTATATTTTGAACTGAAGGGTATCGAATATTCAACATTTTAAAATTTGTGGGATGCAACTAAATTATTTCTTAGAATTACATTTATAGATGTAAATGCTTATAAGAGAAAGGAAAAACAAAGTCTAAAACAAATGACTTCAGTTTTACCTTAAGAAGCTAAGGAAAAGAAGGACAAATTAAGCCCAAAGTCAGTATGAGGAAGGAAATAATAAAGAACAGAAATCAAATGAAAATAGAAACCAAATCATAGGGAAAATTAATGAAATCATAAGTCAACTTTTTGAAAAGATCAGCAGAATTAATGGACTTATCTAGAGTCACCAAGGAAAAAAAATGAATACAAATGACCAGTATCAGGAATCAAAGTATCACTATTAATCTCATAGATATTTAAAAAACTATAAGAGAATTATTATGAACAACTTTATGCTAACAAATTTGACAGAAAATTAACCAGAAAATCTAAGCAGCCACGTTTTATTTATTAAAGAAATTGAATTCATTAAAGAATGAAGGAGGAAGGAAGGAAGGAAAGAGGGAAACTAACTCCAGGCTGAGATGGTTTCATTGGTGAATTCTAACACGCATTTAAGAAAAAAATAACACCAATCTTAAACTCTTTCAAAAAGCCCTTTATGAGGTCAGAATAATTCTAATACCAATGCTGAAAAATGCCTTATAAAACTTGTAGGACTGGCCTACATCCAGAATGAAATCATTTAATCATGTTAATATACTAAAAGGGATGCTGATGGATAAAAAAAATAAAGGTACGAAAACTAACTGGAATATTTTACCCTTTCTTATTCTTATCCCTGTATCTATTTAATAATAAATAGATCAACCTCTTTAGAATTGAAAAGTGATCTGTGCACAAATGCCTTGGGCTCTTTTCTCACTTTTGGAGCAGTCTCTCCTCATTAGGCAGGCATTTTTACTTGTGTGCAGCAAGCCACTGGGGTTGGGGTGGGGAGAATATGGCACACTCCTGCTGTTGCTCCAGGAGGCAGTAAGAAACCTCATTCTGGGGGCACCCAGGTGGCTCAGTCAGTTAAGCATCCAACTTCAGCTCAGGTCATGAGGCTCAGGTCATGATCTCACAGTTCGTGGGTTTGAGCCCTGCCTTAGGCTCTGTACTGACAGGTTGGAACCTGGAGCCTGCTTCAGATTCTGTGTCTCCCTCTCTCTCTCTGCTCCTCCCCCACTTGTGCTCTCTCTCTCTCTAAAAAAGAAAGAAAGAAAGAAAGAAAGAAAGAAAGAAAGAAAGAAAGAAAGAGAAAAAGAAAAAGAAACCTGATTCTGAACACAGGTCACTTATGCATGCAAGTCTGTAGTAAAATTTATCGATGGTAAAATACATATTCTGGTTAAAACTATATATATATATATATATATATATATATATATATATGTATATATATACACACACACATATATATATATTTCATTTTTAAAAACTATATATATTTCATTTCACTAAATTAGTTCTCACTTATCCCCTAAAAAAAGAAAATAGAGTGAAAGGGAAGAAGGAAAGTTTTAAATATATTTAGAAGATGCAAAGTATCTGCATGTGGAAGTAGGAAACAAAGAGTGTAGTAACTAGTCCCCCTGCCCCCACACTGGGATGGGAGAGGCAGGGAGGAACAAGAGTGACACTGGGAATTATCAGAAGACAGTAATATTTCAAGAAGTTCAACCAAACAAGCAGAAAAAGTATTCGCATAGTGCAGAACATAGGTGCTTTAAAGAATGGAGATGCTTATAAATGGAATGTCAGTGTGACAGAAATCCCTGTGTCCCTCCCCTGGTCATTCCATGTGCCTGGCTTGGGCTGATGGTATGGAAGTAGCTTTTGGCCATTGGAACTAAGACCTTGCTTGTAACCTGCATCCCCTAGTTACTGTATCTACCTGCTATAACTGTCAAAGTGGGGGCCAATGAGCATTTAATTAGCAATTGTTCTGGTCCAGGTAGAATAGTAGGAACCAGGCTTACCTGAAACAACAAAGAAAAAAAAAACAGACAAATTATATGAAACACCATTCTTCAGACATTGGATATGAGGCTGTGAAGGAAAGTGATGGCAGGAGGAAAAACATGTGAGGCAGGCCCCATATTCCCAGCTTCCTGTATGGAGAGTTTTCTTATGGGGAAACCCAGGGTGAACTCAGAGGTCTTCCTGAGCTGGCAGCCCAGGGGGTCTAAGCCACAGCTCCTAAAGCAGAGTTCCAGAGAGGAGAGTAGTGAGGATCTGCAGGGGGTCTTTCCAGAGTCTTATGCTGAATGTTGATTTGTGCATGCATATGAAGAAGCTACCTGAAGCCAGGGAAAATCCTTCCTGAGAGAAGCCGAGAGAAAATTCCCCAGAGCTCACACAAATCTGTGTTCCCACAAGTCAGAGCAGAAAAGCTCTGCTTCAATATCTTCATTGCATTGAGTAGAATATTCAGAAGGGTACTGCCTCGGTAATGGGGAAAAATTAGCCCTCAATCAGTGTTTGCTCTGGTCCCACAAGCATACATACATACATACATACATACATACACACATTCATACATACATACATAAATGCCTTGAAAGGATCACATTATTACCAAGTGGCTTAAATGCTTCCTGGAAGAAAGTTCAAGGATATTTATAGAAATACAATACTATCCAGCACCTAACAAGGTAAAATTCACAATATTTGACATTCAGTAAAAAATTAATAAGGATAGGGGCGCCTGGGTGGCTCAGTCGGTTAAGCGGCCGACTTTGGCTCAGGTCATGATCTCTCGGTCCGTGAGTTCAAGCCCCACGTTGGGCTCTGTGCTGACAGCTCAGAGCCTGGAGCCTGTTTCAGATTCTGTGTCTCCCTCTCTCTGACCCTCCCCCGTTCATGCTCAGTCTCTCTCTGTCTCAAAAATAAATAAACGTTAAAAAAAATTAAAAAAAAAATTAATAAGGATATAGGAAAATGCAATGTACAAGTCAAAGACAAATGCCAACAGACACAGAAATGTCACAAGTGATAAAATTAGCAGACAAGGATGTTTAAAAAATACAGGTGGAAGAAAAACTGAACATACTTAGTAGAGACATAAAATACATAGAAGACCCTTTTTGAATGTTAAGTGATGAAGAATATACTGGATGGATTTCACAACAGATTAAACATCACAGAAGAAAAGATTAGTGAATTTAAAGACATAGGGATGAAAATTATCCCAAATGAAGTACAGAGGAACGAAAAAAGGACTGTAAAAAAATGAACAAAGCATCAATTTAAAAAAAGCATCAATAAAGAAGCTATGGGAAAACTTCAAGCAGTCTAATTTATGTATATTTGGAATCTCTGAAGGGGGGGTAATATAAAAATATTTGAAAAATAGGCAATTTTTGACCACCACAGTCGGGATATTCAGGTTATTTGAAGGTTTTAAGTATATGCTACTTTCTGATATGGTAACTAAAAATATATTATGCCTAACATGTCAAATATTTAAAAAGAAGCCCACACTTAAAGCCTGAAAGCATGCATAGTCTACCAAAGAGATGAGTGGTTTTTAGAATACATTCAAGAGGTAAAATGATGTTCCAACATAAATTTATTTTCTACTTTTTGTGGATCTGAATGTTGATGCATTACTGATGAAGGAGTTAAGACACTTCTCACACAAATAGGTTTTCTTCCTCTGATTGGGAAGAAGGCAGCTTGTGAAAGTGAAAAACAGGAAAGGAAAAAATTTCGGTCAGAGGTTGCAGAGAAAAACTGGTGAATTGTGGCATGAGTGGTATCATCAGAGAACGGAAATTGACAAGTTTTAGATCACAATGGGAAAAAAGGAAGAAGGCAAAAACATCAGGAACAATAAATCAAATCATTGCGTTGTACACCATAAACTTAGAGAATGTTGTATGTCAACTACATCTGAATACAAGGGGAAAAATCCAGAACAAGCTTGAAGACTGGGACACAAAATGTGGTTCAGTCAGGAAGGTGTAATTCATATGCACTCAGACATTCATAGGTGTCTTGCTTTGATCAAATATAAAGCAGTTAATTTAGGATGAGACTCTACCTGCTTTGCCTCAACAATCTGTCCACACTGTTGTAAAACATAGTGTATTTTTTTTCCCATATGCACAATATCATTAGAGGGTGAAATGTCGAGCCAAGACCCCATTTAAAATAAAACATAGAAATGATAAAGGAAAAAATGTAGGTTCAAAGGGAAAAGCAACCATAAAAACAAAACTTCCTTGCTCAGTTTAAATACTAAGATTAATATTCTCTAAGTCAAAAAATTTTAGAGCTAAGTTGCCTTCAGGTAATCTCCTCATCTCCTGGGGGTAAAGAGAGTCACCTGGGTCACACAGCTACTTCATTTAAGGGAAGGAACTGAGATGCAAGTATCCTGAATCACAATCCTTGAGCCCTGTCCATTCACCGCTTTGCTTAAGAGGGAAGGGAGCATGAACCAACTGTATACATTGATTTTAAAAGGGATTCTAATGCACTTTAGAGTGTACAGCACTCATAAATAAAAATACTCTTTCTTATATGAGCTTGACCTACTACACTTTCTATAAGAAACATTAACTCCATCTTTAGTTACTACTAATTTGGGGCTCTTTGAATTTATAAGTATTTGAGGGTGCTGGTTTGGATGACTCCATCTTGCTTAAAAGACCTGCTCGTGAAAGAAGTGATCCCCTCTTTAAGCTTTGGTAAGTGATCCCCTTTATGCCTTGTAAGCAATTCAGATTCACTGCATTAATTGTTATTTTCATAAATCATCATTCCGGTGTCTTTTAGAGGAACACTTGAGAAACTGGGAGCCGAGAAATCTGTATCTTGTTCCCAATTCTGCTTGGGGTTTGGGTAAGTCATGAAACCGTTGGCTTTCTCATAAAAATAACTCTGTTTCTCTAAATCTCTCTTAGTTTCAATTACAAGGATTAGGAGAGCAAGAATCTCTAGGGTCTTCTTTTAAATGTAGCTATCTTATTTTTCCCCCTTCCTTTCTCTTTCTGTACCCAACAGCAAGTACAAGGATCTGTGAAAAAACATAGAGCAGAGATGAGCTGAAGTAACCATTGTAATTTTTTATATCCTATTTTTTAACACCAGCTCCAGGGCTGCTAGCTTCTTCTCTCCTCAGCTTACTGGTCACTTGGGTCTTTGCTTCAGAAACTAGGTAACACGGTAGTCAAAGCACTGGTCATCAGACTTTCTGATAAGCAACATGGAGAAATGACAAAAATGGTAGAACTGGGGCTGCCTTTATAAACTCATGGTTTAAATATAAGCTAATTTCAGAGCAATTCTTTATTTTTTCCTTCTTATATTTGTACCAAACTCTTTTCCCTCTCAGATTTCCTGTCCTGCTTTTGTGGTAGAGATGATTTTTATTTGCTAAGCTGCTTTGATCTTACTTTCAATTGTAAGAACCAATAAATGACGCCTATCCTCACGGTAAAATTCCTATACATCTGAGTGATATCACGTAAGCAGAAATATTTTGCTCTTAACAAATTAAACATCCATGTCAAGTCTGCTCCTCCACAGTGTTCTTATTTTTTGCTTTTCTTATAAATTTTATTTATCTATTAAAATTTTTTTGAGTAAACTTGACTCCATAGTGTTAATACAACTTCCAGAGCTCCTATTTTTAAACCACAGGTATTAGAAAGATGTGTGTGCAAATGCACTGAGTTACATAAATCCAAACTAAAATCGTCATAACAGATAGTTCTACTTCAGGTAGTTTTATATTGCTTACAGAATTTTCTATTATGGTGTTATGTTAAAACATTCAACCAAAATTTCCTGAACACCATTTATGAGCATTGCATATATACAAAAATGCTTCAATTAATTTACATTATGTGCTTACCATTAGTACCTTCAGGAGTCTGCATGCATCAGATAATATCTGTCTAAAATGTGAATTTACCTTCAATACAATATTTGATCTCATAAATTCAACAGTTTATATCTCAAAGGGAGGGGTGGATTTTCTGCTGTTTTTATTTACAATGAAAATTGAATCTTAACTAGCCACATGGGAATATGGTAGACAATAATCTATTGTTGAACATTAGTCTTAGTATTTATCTAATTTATTGACTGAATGGAATGAGGTCTCTGACTCAACTGAAGAGTTTGGCATTTTACATTTTTCAGTTTATAGAACTATTCGATTAACAATAAACTTCAAAATGGTCCATTGATGTTGAGCAAATATGGCCTAATACTAAGAGATATCAAGACATACTTTATGTTCAATTTGGTTCAACCTCTCTTCCTATAATGAAACAGTGACCTATGAATCTTTTGGAATAGGATGTGTGTGTGTGTGTGTGTGTGTGTGTGTGCGCTAAACAAGTTCAATTACAGGTTAATAAGTCTGCATCAATTATCACTTTGGCTATGTGGCAGCCAAATAAGTCAGTGCTGCTTCAAGTAATTTGGGATAAAACTGACCAAAAAAAAATGAATTTGGGTAAAACCAGTAAGGGGTGTGTGTGTGTGTGTGTGTGTAAGCATGTGTGTATAAAAGTGTCATAATTTTTCTGGGGAAATTCTCCAGGATAGATTTACTTTTCAAAATTGCTTTTTTATTATTATGAGTAGAATGGCATGAATTGGCTGTGGTTTTGCTATTGCTTATAAGGAATAAACTTGCCGTTACTCAGTAGTAGCTGGCACTTTAAATTTTAATGTGGGTATCAGCCCATGTTTTGCAAATGTTTGACATTACTTGAATGCAAAATTAGGAAATATTATATTTAATTTTACATTCTATTTCTAGTGGTAGCAAGCTTTTTGACACTAGTACAATTTTTGTGCACGTATCCCCCTTCGATGACCCTCACAAATGTAATTTTTACCCTATGTACTTTTTAAAGTTAGGAATTTGGATCCTGGGAAGAGTCTCGAGAAACAGTTAAGATGCTTCCAGACATCTCATAGGAATAAATAGCCTTGAAAACTTGAAAGTGAATTTGACTGCCCACTAATAGAGACCACATAGTAATACGCCAGCAATTTTGTTGAATCCCTGAACCCTTTTCCAGGTCTCACAAGGAATCCTGGGTTTCTCAGTACCTTTTTTTCCCAATCAAATTGGCCAGAAAACATCACTCTCTCCTCCCCTAGGTTCCTAACTTTGAGGGCTGCAAACTCATAAATGAAGTCAGGCTGTGGTTGATATTATGCTTACATTCATGTTATAAATTTACATGAAGCAGTATCTACTCTATGTTTAGCTCCTCAAATGAATAGTTCATTCCATATAAATAGAAGGATTATTAATAACGACATTCTGTTTTTCTATTCCCTCAGTACTTTCAATTAGTTACACAGATATTTACTTCTTGTTCTTTACCTGTGCACTATTTAAAAAATCTTCATTCCACTGAAGAAGCAGCTCTGCTTTGTGGAAAAAGTAAAGCGACTCGTGAGTCACATTTACTTCCTGAGGACTATTAAAGGCCTGGAGAGGAACCGGTTCGCATACAAACACTCAAGAAACATCTATGTAAAGGGATAGCAGTCTTCAGCACTTGGAAACTTTCCTACATAGGAGACAAGTATGATAAGGCAAATCTTGGAAATTAGGAGAAAATTTTAGTCCTAACACCTCCGGTGATTTGTGTGTATTTGGAATGTCACGTAAAATTAAAAAATAAAAACAAACTGAAGAATTAAAATAATGTAATTGCTGCACTTGTGTTTTTTGGCACCGTAGGAAAGGGCATCACACTCTGATAGCCTTTAGCAGCACAGACTTGGATCAGCCATTTGACCTCTCTAGGATTTAGTTTATTCACACGGGCCAAGTGACTCATAAGGTCTTCCCGATCTAAAAACACTGTGGGTTTGTATTATTGGTAGGGAATTCTTTAATAAAGCTCAGACTGACAAATGTTGCAAGACTCACTTCAAACACAAAGACGTGCCACACCTCCAATAAGTAAAGGGGCTGGGTGGACAATTGTTGGAGGAAGAACTAAGTGGAAGCCATGCTTGTGGGAGATGAGTAATCAGCTGGAAATGAAAAGGAGATATTTGTGGGGGTGGATACAACAATCTTACAATAGCAATAAAGTCTGGGTTGTTGACGCCCGTGGATTCTGAAATATGAGGTTTCGATTTTGGTCTGTAGGCAAAAAGTGTGATAAGATATCCAGCGGGATACAGAATGGGATAAGGAGGATCGGCGACTCTCCAGCAGAGTAATCATAACAGTGGCTAAATTTTATTAAGCACTTACTATATGTCAGGCATTGTTCTATATCCTTTACATAATTAACTCATTAAATAATAGAAGCAATAACTCTATGAGTTCAATGCTATATTCTTGTTAAGAAAATCTGAGGGAAAAGGAGATTTAAGTAACTTGCCTAACTATAAACACAAAAATATTTTAGAAAAAAGGCCTACTAAAGCTAAAATCTAGACTGATTTGGAGAAGACATATACAAACTTATTTTCAGAAATTTGATTTTTGAAAAGAAAACATTTATTGTATTAAGCAAACTTATGCACTTTTAAAGTGCGGTGATCATTATGACAATGAAGTTTTGTTTTTGAAAGAGAAAAAGATATGCACAATGTGACAGTTGTGTTTGTGAATTTATTAGAGTGCGTGTATTTAAGAAAAATAAATTTCAAACAAAACAAAAAAATCCTCACCCAATCCAAAACAGACCTGATTATTTGGTTTCTGACGTATCTGTGTGAAACACAGACTAGAGAATTCTTCCAAACATTTAAGGAACAGATATCAATTCTCTACAATCTGTCTCAGAAAATAGGATCAGGGGACACAATTCCCAACTCATTCTATGAAGTCAGCATTACCTTAATACCAAAACCAGGCAAAGACATTACAAGAAAGAAAATCACAGACTAATAAATCTCATGAATAGAAATGTAAAAATCCTTTAAAAGATATTAGCAAATTGAATTCAACAATGTGTAAAAGGAATTACACACTGCAACCAAAGTAGGATTTTTCCATGTATGCAAATTAAAGTCAACATTAAAAAATCAATTAATGTAATCCATCACATCAACAGGCTAAAGAAAAGTCACATGATCACATCAATAAAGGAAGAAGAAACATTTGACAAAATCCAATACCCATTCATGATAAAAATTCTCACCAAACTAGGAATGGAATACAATGTCCCCAAACTCATAAATAACATCTACAAAAATCTTACAGCTAACATCATACTAATGGTAAGAAACTAGATGCTTTCTCTCTAAGATCTAGAATGAAGAAAAGATACCCCTTTTAACATTCTCATTCAACATCATACTGAAAGTCCTGAATAATATGATTAAGAAAAAGAAATATGAGGTATACAGATTATAAAGGAAGAAATAAAACTGCCTTTATATACAGAGGACATGACTATGTAGAAAATCTCAAAAAATTAACCAAAAAAACCCTCCTGGAACTAATAAGTGATTGTAGCAATTTACAGGCTACAGGGTTAAATTTGTAAATATATAAATTATACATCAATTACTTTCAAAGTACAAGCAATGAGCACTGAAATTTGAGATTAAAAACATACTATTTATATTACCACCAAAAAAGAAATACATATATAACTTTATAATTCTGATAATTTTTTTTCAAAAGATCTAAATAAATGGAAAGAAATTCCATGTTCATGAATAGGAAGACTCAATATAGTTAAGACGCCAATTCTTCTCAATATGATCTATAGATTCAATGAAATCCCAATCAAGATTCCAGCACGTTACTTTGTGACTATCAACAAAATGATTCCAAAATCTATATGAAAAACCAAAAGATCTAGAATAGCTAACAAAATATTGAAGAACAAATTGAGGGAAATGATGTTACCAACTTCAGACTTACTATAAAGCTATAGTAATCGAGATAGTATCAGTGAAAGAATTAGACAAATAGATCAATGAAACAAAATGGTGAGCCCAGAAATAGTTAACTGGTCTGTGACAAATGAGCAAAAGCAATCCAATGGAGGAAGGATAGTTTCTTCCACAAATGTTGCTAGAAAAACTGGACATTCACCTGCAAAAAAAGTTCATCTAAACACAGACCTTATATCATTCATAAAACTTAACTCAAAATGGATCGCAGACTAAATCTAAAATGCAAAGGTAAAACTTCCAGGGGTGCCTGGGAGGCCCAGTCGTTAAGTGTCTGACTTTTGGTTTTGGCTTAGGTCATGATCTCATGTTTCATGAGTTTGAGCTCCCCATGGGGCTCTGCTTTGACAGTGCAGAGCCTTCTTGGAATTCTCTCTCTCTCTCTCTCTCTCTCTCTCTCTCTCTCTCTCTCTCTGTCCCTCTCCCGCTCGCTCTGTCTCTCTTGTAGTGAATAAATAAAAAACAAAAAAAACTTTAAAAAACGAAAAAAATTTAAAAAAGTAAAATTTCCAGAAGGCCATATAGGTGAAAATCTAGGTACTGGCATTTGGCAATGAATTTTTAGATACCAAATGAAAAGCATGATTTTTGAAATAAAAAATTGAGAAGTTGGACTTCATTTAGCTCTGCTAAACACAATGTTAAGAGAATGAAAAGTAAGCCATGGACTGTGAGAAAATATTTGCAAATACATGCCTGATAAAAGGACTTGTATCCAAAACATGTAAAGAAATATTAAGATTCACCCATAAGAAAAGAAACAATTTAAAAAGTAGAAAAATGATCTGTACAGACACTTCAACAAAGAAGATCTATGGGTGGCAATAAACATATTAAAAAATGCTCAACATTAATTACCACTAGTGAATTGCAAATTGCAACAATGAGATACCACGGGGCACCTGGGTGGCTGAGTTGGTTAAGCGTCTGACTTCGGCTCAGGTCATGATCTCAAGGTTTCATGAGTTCAAGCCCCGCATCAGGCTCTGTGCTGACAGCTCAGAGCCTGGATCCTGCTTCGGATTCTGTGTCTCCCTTTCCCTCTCTCTTCCTCCCCACTCGCACTCTCTCTCTCTCTCTCTCTCTCTCTCAAAAATAAAGATTAAAAAAATGAGATACCATGATATACCTAAGCCATTAGACTGGCTTAGTTCTCAAATACTTGCTGGCAAGGATGCAGAGCAACAGGAACTCACTCATTGCTGGTAGGAATGCAGAATGGTACAGTCACTTAGGAGACAGTTTGACAGGTTTGTTTTTTTTTTTTACAAAGCTAGACATAGTATTAACATATAAATCACTTTCCTACATATTTACCCTAATAAGTTGAAAACTTATGTCCACATAAAAAACCTGCACATGGATGCTTATAGAAGATTTATTCATAACCACCAAAATTCAGAGTAACCAAGATGTCCTTCAGCAGGTGAATGGATAAACAAACTAGTACATCATACAATGGAATATCATGCAAAAATAAGAAGAAATGAGCTATTTGGGGAAAAAATGACTATCAAACCATCAAAAAACATGGAGAAGGCTTGCTTAAGTGCAGATTACTAAATGAATGAAGCCAATCTAAAAAGTTATGTACTATATGATTCCAACTATGTGACATCCTGGCAAAGGCAAAATATGGAGACACTAAAAACGTAAATGTTGTCAGACAGGGGTTCCAAGGGAGAGGAAGAGGGATGAGCAGGTGGAGCACAGGGGATTTGGGGCAGTGAAACTATTTAATTAACAGTAATGTATTAATGTTGGATCACGAATTTGTAAGAAATGTACCTAACCAGTGAAGATGCTAATCACAGGGGAATCTGGGTGTGGGGTGGGCTGAAGGGAGTGTAGAAGTATTCTCTGTACTTTCTGTTCAAATTTTTTGTAAATTTAAAACTGATTTAAGAAATAAAAGCTATTAATTAAAAAATAAAACTAGAACACCTTTTTTTTCTCGTTTGTGGCAAACCTATGGAAAAACGAATAACATCATCAGAAAAGTCTGGCACTAGCCAGAGAGAGGGAAGCAAGTATATGGCAGAAAGAAGATTCCTCCTTCCTGTTCCTCTGGCTTCCAACACTGCCCCTTCAATCTACACTGATGCCAGAATGACTCTGTTACAAGAAAATCTGGACATGTCACACTCTTTCGCTTAAACTTCCTCAAGGAAATCTGTGGGCTGCAAGATAAAACATAAACTCCTTGGCAGGGCACACAATATGTGACAGTCTGGAAGGTTCTGCTCCTCTATGCACCCAGAGTCATTTCATTCCCCACCCCTCCCCCCCCTTAAAATTCTCCCAAGTGATTTTGCACAAGCAACAAAGTCGTTCCTTCTCTGGCCTTGCAAACTCTTGCTCATTCTTCAAGTATCAGTTAGGGAGTTGTCCTCCTAATCGAATCTTCTCTGAGCTTCTCAGTGGACCCTGCTACTTAGCCCCCATAGGACAAACACCACATTGTGAAATAATCATTCGTTTGCAAAGCTGGAGCCTCTTTTGACTCACGTTGCATTAGGGGACTACCATGTAGTATTTGTCTTTATATCTTCAGTATCTAGCACAGACTCTAGTATATAGTAGGTGTTGAATAAATGCTCGTTGCATAAACACCAGGCGCTGAATATTCAAGTTCTGATTCACCACAGCCTCTAAGGTAATTAATATCTTCTAGTTAGTATTTTCACAGTTTACACTTCTTTAATGAATTCTCACTTGTATATATAGTGAACTCTTTGATTATCCACAAGAGGATTATCTACATTGTAGTTTAGTGTAGCAAATCTTACTTTTAACTTCTCGTTGACATCACCAGCTGTTTACTTATGTCCTTCATTGACATTGTCACCAATTCCATCTACTTTGACTCCTGTATACAGCTAAAAGCTTGGCAGAAGTTAGGAAGAAAGGGATTTTTAAAGAAACACACATTGGTTTGTTTCTCCTTACCTAAGATCCTGGGCTTAAAAATGGAAGAGATCCCGAAGACAGGAAAAAGAGAAGACCAAGCAAAGCCTGATAATTCTTTACCCTAACCTACAAATCTTTGAATAGTCTTGAGAATATGTTACCTACCAAATAATACTGTATTTCTATACACTCTATATTTTATGTCTATTACACTAGTGTTTTAAACCTCCAACTTCTTCGATTTCTTTGCACCTGCCAACGTGAAGATCGCACTACATGGCAGGATGTTTAGGAATAAAGCAAGATTAGCCACATACTCCTAAAACAATCATATATTAAAAACCTATCCTCAATTCCAAAAGAAAAACTATCTTCAATTTCAGATGCTAGTAAAGACAAGAAATAAATAATCTCGGCCACAGCTTTTTTTTTCTTGTTTTGTTTTCTGTTTTTTTCTGGGTATGTTATATGATTCTATTTTTTAATGTCATTTACATTAAACTCCTAAGCTTCTGAATGTGCTTTAGATTCTTCTGAAGGCCTCTGGTAGTGATTCTTCCTTTAAATTTAAAAGCCTAATGAACCCAGATTTTCAAAAGTAGCTAATATTGGGTTGAGGGCCAAACAATATAATGGTGCAGAACTACTTGCATTATTCCTGGAGCTATTTGATTTTGACAAGCCCACATTTGGTAATTAACATGAGAATGCCCCCTTGGGCCGTTCTCCTGTTAGCTAAAATATCTTATAAATTACTGTAATAAAAGGCGAAAAAAAGGAACACGCTGCCTGTCAATGTTTCAACTTATCTAGCAAGAGGAGGAGACAAAGCCTTGATCTCGAAACACACAAATGCCAAATGGGAGCATAAATTCTGCCGTCTGCCCCAACATGCGAGAGTCGCCTGTTTGACAGAGGGATGCGTGCAGAGAGCATCAACTGAGTTTCCAAAGCGAAACGTGTGTAGGTCCCTTGGATAAGTAGTGTTTGTATGTTGCACGATTGTGCTTAGTCAGTGATATCACATCATCAGCTTAAGGCCAGGTCAGTGGACACAGCATCTGTAATTGAAGGAGCAGCTTCATACATTCCGTCCTAAGGTCTCTGGGCAGAGTTTAATAACTAATACCATCTACCAATGATGTAAAATACAGTCTAAGTTATTGCCCTAATCCAGATGAATGTATTAACATGGCCATAATCTAGATTCTATGTGCATTTGTGGTCAGGAGTCAAATGTCTCTCCTCACTACCTCTGTTTGCTCCCATCTGGCGACAAGCTTGGAATCAGCGAAAGGAATGGGAAGGAGACAAATGATCAGTTCATTTTCTTGAGGCTAAGATGCAGCAATGACATCATTCTACTTCTGGCAAAGAGAAATAACAATCTGACTACTTCCTTAGAACTGACTTTTAAATTTTTTTCAGTCCACGCTTTCTTTTTTTTAATCCTGTTTCACCTACATGCACTTATCATCCTGTTACAGACACACAGGCCATCAAAGGATAACAAGACACAAGTAAGAGACTCTTCATAGGCGATGGAGACCATTGTGCATCTATACGTATAACCCTGGCATACTATGCATATCTGGTAATCAGACAACAAACGCATTGGAATTGAACTGTATTTTCTCACACTAAAGTTTTACCTACTGTGACCTAACCAACTTTTATTAGCATCAATTTACTTGAATCTGGGACATTAACCATATTATTTTGAGTCGGCAGCAGCTGTTGATTGAACAGCAGTTTTCTATGTTCTATTACTTAGTGTCTTTTTTTTTTTTTCCAGTTAAAGGTCTGAGTGAATCAATGAGTATAGAATGTAGACTTATTGATAAAAATTCTGGGCCTGCAATAGAATCTAGCTCAAAAATAGCTGTGTATAATCCATGGCAGACATAATTTGTTACTACTGCTGAATTTTAACAGGAACAGATCCAAAAGCATGTCAGTGTTCCCATTTTTGTGCCACAGAGTAATGACATTTAATCAGGAATATTACTACACTCTTTTGGTGACAGCTGAGACACGAAACCAGCCAGCTGATGCAATTCCTGTCTTATTGTTGGCAGCCTATAAGCAGAAGCCACAAACAGGAAGCTGCCTTACCTTGTGTATATCATCAGCGGAAACTTTACAGAACAAGGCTTGCAGGTAGACGGCAAACGGAGTCCATCATGTTTCCTAAAGACTTTTGGAACTATCCTAATTTCCACCTATCCCTGTGGCCATAGGAAGCTTAGGGAAGACACTGTTCTAGATCTTTTAATGTAATGGCACTGCAGTCGCCAGGTGTGAGGCAACATGAGGTTTGCAGAATACAGCCGCCATAGCTCCTGCTCAGTTAGATCGATGGTCTATAATTACCTGGGAATTACTTGGACACAAATCAATGGTGTATTACGTCCCATTCATAACGAGCAGGATAAGTTTGGCCTGGTCTGGGAACCTCATGATAAAGACAATATCTCCATCTGCTTATTCTGCCCGCCCAAACTGCAACTGATTCAGCCCAGAAAGGCTGGGGATATGGGAAGAGGACCCCAGACAGGGAGGGAGTGGAGCTGCGGTGCCTTCCAACTCTGCAAACAGCCTTCAATGCAGGGAGGTAGCTTTTCACTCAACCTGATCTGCACTAAGATTGACATCTCCGAGATAAGAGGCTCTGCATTCCATTAGATGTCATCAGCTCGGCCAGCCTCCTCCCCTGGCCACACCCCAAGGGATCAAGCCACATTTTGATGACATCCATCAAGCTCAGGACTCCAGCTCAACAGTTTGCAGCAATTTCTCCATCTTACAGCTATCACCAGAGGGGGAGGGAATCCAAGCCAGTGGTGGGGACGGGTTGCTTGATGCCATCTGATCAAACACGAAACGTGCAGCCCCATAACTAAGCTGCCACAAACACACCACTCTATCCTGTAATACTTCTTAAAAGTAAAGGAACAGAGCTGGAGTCCTGCTGGATTTCCCTTAGCAACCTGACAGGAGCCCACAAGGTCAGCTAGCAGGAAGCGTAGAAAATTATACAGTGGGGAATTATCAGCTAAATTATTTCACTATACTCAGGATTTTTACTGTTCTTCCCAAGACGGTGGCCCCTTGCTACTCAGATTAGAAACATGAATAAAAGGACAAGAATGACAAAAGGAGGGAGAAAGGAAAGGGAAACATTTTAAATGGCTTATTTATCTTCTTTTACCATATACACATATGCATGCATGTATGGATTAGGCTTTCTTTTTTGTTTTAATGCCACTCCTTGAGGCTACTGCTCAGGGATGCAATCTGCTTGTTTTCTTTCTCTGGCCATAATGCTCCTTATCCTTTTTGTTTGGGGTGGAAGGACAATGGGGGTTGGTCCAGAGACCCATCTCACCATCAGGTTTGCCACACAAGCTACAGCCGCCGGAGCAAGCATGATTTATCAATTAACAGGTAATGAAAAAAATTCTCTGCAATTAAAGATATGATTCTGCTCAAACAGGAAGCGGCACCATACAACTGTGTACCCCTCTGAGGAATACTCAGCTCCTGTCACTAATGTGGAACACAGCTAATTTTAACAGAGTGTGTGTGGGCCCCTTGGGGGACTCCATGTTGATGAAGGAATATACAGTAGGGAACCCCCAGAGGACCGAGCTGATTGGAGAGCCCCAGGAAAGGTGTAGGGAAATTACATTTCCTGTTTCTTAGGAGAGTTATTAAAGGGGAAGGCAGCTTTAATCACTGAAAGACCAGTTGCTGTATTATTTTTGATTTATATACCAAAACAATACCCTTCATTCCTTAGTTGCTTTTTAATATATATGTCAGCTTAGTCAATATTATATTTCAGTACAACACATAAACAGCTGTAGGATCTTGTTAAAAATGTGAAGGGTTTTGAAAGATTATATGGGATAAAATATATTATTGCTACTCAACAAAAATCAGAGAAAATTAAAGTAGACAGAAATTTTCTTTTCTTTTCCTTTCTTGTAAACCAACGTGATTTTTTAAAAAAAGAAATGAGCTGTGAATTTACTAATGATAGGGAAAAAAAGTTGTAGGGTTCTCAGTATTTTCTCTTTCTGGATATACAGTTTCCTTATGAAAAAAATTTTCGTTTCTGTGCAATAAATGCAGAAATGACAAAGTGCTTTGTTAAAATCATGTTTATGTCCATTTGTTTAAAATACTTCTCTACTGTCAATATTTTACAGCAATAATTTAATAAACTTTGGAGATGGAGGAACCTTCAGATCACCTAGCTCAACCCTCTCATTTTTCAGGTAAGGAAACAAAGAGTCAGGGAGGCTAAGTATTAACCACAACACATCAAGAACAACACAACAATAAATCTCATGTTGGTTGGGTAATTACTCTGTTAGGCACTGCTCTGAGCTCTTTGCACACATTATTTTATTTAATTCTCATTTAAAACTCTATGAGGTATTGTCAATTATCGCTATTATTATTTTCATCTAAGGAGAAGCTCAGGCTTAGAGAGCATGAGTGGCTCACTCAAGGCCACACCTGACAAGGTCAGAGGCAGGACAGAGGACCAGGCAGCATTGACTCTACACTCTGTCCTTCATCACTAGGTAGGCTCTCTCTTCTGTCACATATCAATTATGGAAGCATAGGCTCTAGACCCTGGATCCCTTGATATCTAGTCTAACAGTAAAAGAGGAAACTCTTTGATATCCATTAGATTATGTTGAAATACTCTGCACCAATAGATTACCCCGCAACACTGAATATCAAGTAGAAAGTCCCAATACCAATTCTGTGAGGCCAAACAGGACACCACACATGCAGGTCAGTGAGGGCACTGAATGTGGTTGTCGGACTGGTTGGGGGAATACAAATGACCTTGGGGAAAATCAGGCAAGAAGTCCTGGGTCCTTGCTGGGACCTCTGACCTCCCAGAAGCCCCTCCCTAACCTCCAGCTTAAGTCTCCCCATGCCACAGTCCAAAACTGATTACATTTAGAAAAACAAGTGTTCCATTTCTGTGCTTTTTAAATTTAATTGAAAGACCGTGTCTTCCTAAAACAGCCAAAATCTATAACTGTTCTTGCAAACATCCTCACTGAAACCTCTGTCGTTTGCCAAAGCAGTGTTAGAGAACAACCACGGTGTGTGGCATGAGTGCAAATAGCTTTCCTTTCAAAACACAAACCAAAAAAAAAAAAAAAAAAAAATTACCATCTAGCAGCTATAAGTGATGGAGAAGGAGCCTTCAAACCCTGCCCCACAGTATTACCTCGGGCAAAGGTTTCCTTTTCTGTTAGAGTTGGAACATTTGGAAATAGGCTGCCCCTGCAAGCTTTGTTCTTGCTTCTTTGGAGGATTCCTCTGACAGTTCCTAACTGCATTATCAGGATTTGTCTCGCTGGTAATGGCCAATTCATTTGTATTACCACATTTAGACCTTGCACTAAGCAGACAATCACAGGTATGAAGAGTGGTCCCACAGATTTCACTGGAACTGACTGTCCTGACTAGCTCGTAAAAAAATACCAGCAGGAAATCAAGTCCATCCTCCTCATTCTTCCTGTCCTGTTTCCCCAGCCCCTTATAGACAGGTAGATGGACTGACAGCGCACTTGCTTGCGTGCACACACACACACACACACACACACACACACAGCCCATAAACCACAGCAGTAAGCCAAACTTCATTGGGAAGGAACTGGGACAGAGACTGAGACCAACTCCTTCATGTAACAGATGAGGAACTGACTCCTGGAGAAGATAAGAGACTTGCCATGAGTCAGTTATAAGTGGCAAAGTCAGGGCTTGATCCTAAGGACCTCTGATCCCAAGCCCACTGTTCTGTATACAGCACTGTTTCCCTGAAAGCATAAAAAACTAGCTTCTCCAGGAAGAAGGACTTTTCCTTTCTATAAGCCCTTGATTAGTGACTCCATTTTACAAGTGATCAATTTCCCAGGCCTTTCTTCTGAAGGACTCCCACACAGACATCCTTATGCACTGATGTAGGGCCCCACTGGTAGAAATCAGACACAAAACACAGCCAAGGACTTCCAGGGAGACTGAGGTACCAGCAGCCTGGCCCTTTCAATATGCTTCACACCCGTGTCCAGCTATAGGGATGACACCTCTTGGGGATTCATCTCTTCTGCTCTGAAAACAACTGGGTGTATTAAAGGCGTCTACTCTCTCAGCATCGAAAAACGTAGGGTGTCAGAGACCTCAACGCTGTTGAAACAATTTGTGATGGAAAACAAACATTAGAAAGTTATTTAGAGGTTCAAAATCTGAAAAAAAAATAAAGATAACCCTGAGTCATATTCTGATTTTTATAGGTACAATTTGTACCTATCTTTCAGTAGATGAGAGAGGTGGCACAGGAGAAACGGATCATTAAACAGTAGTGTGAAACCAGGGAAATTAACCAGCTGCTGTGAAAGCCACCTCTCTTATTCTCTGAGAAAGACTAGAGGGTGGGGGTGGGGAGGGGAGAGCACAGGAAAAGCAGGAATAAAAGGGCTGACTGTACTGATACAGCATTAGCTGTATCTAAGCTAATGAATAGAAAACATTTGATCAAAAAATAATAGTTGCATGTGAAAGATCTTTCATACTTTTGAAATTATAATAATTTTGTCCTAGAAGGGCCTTGAAGCTCATTGCACCCAGTGCTCTGGTTTAACATAACAAGAAACCAAGGAACTGAGGTTGACAGCAGAACACTACCTTGACCTCATGTACACATAGCAAGTCGGTGGTGAGAGGCTGGCCTCCTAGCTCTCTGTCTTGTGCTCTATCCACTAACCCACACTGGTTGGCCATCCAATGGGCCAAAAGGCACCAGAGAGCCCATTTAAGGGGGTACGGTGCACTAGACGGTTGGGTTTGAGCTGTTATAGATATTTTTATGAACACATAGGAGGCAACCTCTCTTCTCTACCGGGGGGAATCAATGTGACCTGGTCGTTCAGTAACCATTCCATGGGCCTCCAACAAGCCAAAAATACAAAGAGACCCTAAGTCCTTAAGAGCAAAGGAGTCTGGCAAAAGGCCATGCACAAAAATTCAACGCAGGAAAGCCATCACATGGACACACTGTGTGTTAACAGTCCAGAACCTTTGGGAAAATCCTGACAAAAATGGAGGAGGAACAGCCACCTTCTGAGCACCTTTGCTACAGGCGTTACTCCATTCAGTCTTCACACACCCCTTTCTTGGATGAGGCAATTGAGGGCAGAAATGTTAAGTGACCTGCTTATTGCACAGAGAGCAGACACTCTCACCCAGGTCGACTCAAGTGCAAGATCTTTCTTTGCAACCGCGTTCCTTTTGTTTCTGTCTACAAGTGCTGCGTGGAAGTAATACAGCGACTAGGACTTTGGGTGAAATAAGACTATGGTATCAGCTCATAATGTACATCTCATTTGCTTTATCAAATCATAAATTCCAAATTTCTATCTGTTCCTGAATGAAATGAAAAGGCATTATCTCCTCAGCTTCCCTTTCCCATCCCACCCTGAGACTCAGAAGAACAAAAAGGACGGCAGCCAACATGAAGGAAAGTAACATCTCTCGGCTCAGGCTGCTGTGCCAAAGAAAGAGATAAAGCAGGAACAAAGTAACAAATTATATTGTCAGAGAAAATGTGAACTTTTTGATTGGGGATGACATTTATTTTAAGTGTGCAGTGACGGCAGGGAATCTGTCAGGGTAAGACATGGCAGAGGTTTCAACGTTTGTTAAGAGTGTCGTGGGAATTTAGCTAAAACTGTTAAAACTGACACCATTGGCTTTTGTTAACACATTAAGCATGGGAAAAGTGCCAGTCAGCATATCCTCCATAGCATCAGTTCAGTTAAATCATCTGGAAGATGCATAAAACTGGAGGGGGATAATAATGGCTACATTTTCAACACATGGGGAGACAGAGGGGAGAAGGCCAGTGCCATTTTGATAAGAATGACAAATGAGTCCTTGAAGATGCAGCTCCCGACAAGGGGAAAGTGGTGGGGAGGGCATTTTTATCTGCCTTGCTATATTCCTAAAGATCTTTTACTACCGGAAACTAAGCTCACATCCTACCTCATGATGCCAAGATTTGAGGAAGATAGCCATTGATGCACACAGGTTTGGCTGAAGTGAAACTGAAGACCTGTCTCAAAATTCTGCTTTAAATAGACTCACTCAATTGTTACTTCAGAGTTAGGCTAAGTGAGAAAAAGCAGAAATTCAGATGTTTACCCAGTGAGATGAACTAAATCAAATGCAAAGGCACCCTTGCTTCTTCACAAAATCTTCAAAAGAACCCAAAAAGCTGAACCTTGCCTTGACCTGGTTCCTCTGGACAGGAAGCAGATCCAAAGAAAAGAAAATTGAAAGCCTGACAATGACATGTGCTTTCAGCAATTAAATGGGTACAAGCTCTTGGTTACCAGAACAATGTTGTATTGAAAGGACAGCCTAAGCTTCTTTGGACAACCTTTTTTTTTTTTTTTTTGCCAAACGTTTTGATTGGAGGTGAATGATTTTATCCTCAGCACCGTCTCACTAGTAAATGAAATATTACACGTTTGGGTCATAGATTTAAAAACAAAGTTTGGTGTTTATGTTTGATGAGCACAAAGACATTGCAAGTGTTGCCAAACTGCTGGAAAATGCAATGTTGTTGTTGTTGTTTTTTCAATGCTTTTTAACCTAACACCATCCATGTGCTTTGCAAGACCTTAGGAAATGAATATTTTTGGAAGTCAGGAAGTCCCCTGGGGATCATTTTTCCATAGGGCACAGAAAGCTGAAATTCTGTCCTAGGGCCTCCTGACTAGCTCCAGGACTGAAGAAAAGCCTTCAATTTGGCAAGTCTCTATCAAGGAAATACTTACTGCCCTTTTGCAGAGACTGAACCCTGTAAGTACCTCTACATAAGGATTTACGCTCTGCAGAGGTTCAGTTTGCTGGTCATCTGACCTGGGATTTTCTGGTCAGCTTCCAGGAGAGTGTTTATTGTCCATAGGTTAGGGTGTGTTTAATTTAAAGCCTTTCTTGGCTCCCTGGTTATCTGTAAATGATTACTCCATGCTTAGATTTTCCAGTAATAGACTCTAATGAATATAAATAAAATAAGCCCCAGTTTTCCAATTATAGCACCATGACCCTCTCTAAAACAACAGCACCGCTGACTATAGGTGACCAGTGTAACTTTCCAACATTGTGTGTGTTAGGAAGTTTTTGCTCATTTGCACCTGTCTGGTTTAGCTGATAAAACACAGACATAGAATTAAGGGCAAAAACAGAAATTTGCTGCCAAGAACTGTCTTTCTACTAGGCAAACATTACCTTGTGTAGCTTAAAACACTAAATGTTTTTCCTAAAGGGCTGCTTCCATCATCGTCCCCCATCACACCAAAAAGAGAACATTTGGAAGAATAAGCTTGGACCAAAAGGATCCCTTTTTTTTCCCTTCTCTTTCCTTTTTTTTTCTTTCTTTCTTTTTCTTTCTTTTTTTTTTTTTTTTGGATTCAGAAGTAAAGCAGTCACACAGACACAGCACCTCATCAAATAAACCAGACTGACACCATTTGGGCTTTACCAACCTAATTTCCTAGATCTTTCAAGCCCTCACAACGATCCCTGGCTATTACCAAACACAGGCACAGCACCCAGGTCATTCAGGCACATCACTACTGATTTTTTAAATTAAGTTTTTTAAAAGATCAAGCAGTTGCCATAAATGTTGTCCAAATTCAGAAAATACTTCTCATTCCCAAGTAAAACTGATTGAAATAAGGTCATTGAAACTGGCCTCATTATTGGCAGGCTTCAATGGAATAAAAGCTAACTAACACATGACCTAATTCTTAATCTTTCTTCCCTCACTGCCCACCTCAAGAGCTCCTGGGACTTCTTTTTTGCAGACAAGGAGAGTAGTACATTCGTGAAAAAGATATGGCTTCTAAGCTTTAGATTGGGCAGGCAATGGAACCTTGAGACAACAAGTCTCAGAAGGGGGAAAAATAGTGGTAATTAGCTACAAAACTGCCATCTATTTTAACCAATGCGTGGATACTTAGAGATTGCTTTCTAGATTTTCATGGATATTTTACAGTAGCTTTTCTTTTACAAGTTATTGTTTTAGCATCTAACAAAAGTAAAAGAAGCACCCATTACCACTACTTTGCAATTTCTTCTAGTGCCAGAAATAAGATTCAGAAGACAGTTACTTAAGAGAGTCCTAGTTCACACGTGTCCTGTATTTTGGTTTTTAAAAGCAATTCTAATTAACTATTCTAATAGGTTATGGTAATTCAGTTCCAAAGTTATTAATCTGCCTACAAACAAAATCACACCTGCTAGAGATGTTCACATTGTTATCAATAGATATGCAAATATACTTGGTATTGACCTTCCCCTGACGCACTGTAACATAACTGGAGAACTTAATTAGCGTCCGATACCTCACAAAATTTTGAAATACATCTAGTGTCAACATGTATTCTGAATCAAATTCTCAGTTCTCTTCTTCAGCATTTCCAACATAGCATTAAATAAGAGGGGATTTTCTAGCAAATATCATGGCCATGGTTTGTGACATCATAGACATTTCTCTAATAACTGTGAAATCCTAAATAGAAATTTATTATCATGTCAAGTTGATATTAAGAGATGAGGTTAGCCGTAACTACCAAGAAACAAGAGTCCTATTTTTCAGAAAGATGTTAACCTTCAGGAATAAAGAGATCAAAAATTAAGAAAATACCAAGCATGACTATAAGGTGATGAAATGGATTTTCTTGTGTATCTTGTAAACTGGTTCTGACAATTAAAACCAGAGCTCTCAAGGCATTCTGAGTAAGCATGGTGTTGTTTAGAATAAGATGACAGCCTTCAGTGGTGATTATTTGAAAAGTAACCTTCATTTTATGTATAAGTACCAATATTTTAAAATTAAACGTGACATGAGATAGATAGCATTTGAAAATTTCTTCATAAAGTTTTCTTAAGATACTTTCTGTCAAATAGGCTAAATAATAAGAAAACAAAAATTTCTGTTAAGTTATACAATTCTATTCAAAACTTAAAAGAAAAAGAAAAAAAAACATTTTTCCCCTACTGGGAAGGACCAACAGAAATTGAAAGTTGTCACAATCACCTAGAATAAATTCAACCATCAAATTTCACATGACTGTAAGGAACAGAAATATTTTATGATGCATCTGTTCAATTTGTTCTTTTGCTAAGTGATGCAATCATTTATACCAATAAGATGGTAAATATTTTCACTAGTACACGAAACAACCTTTTGGTTGGTTTATAATTATAAGAATGATGCTAACTGAATCCCTTGCTTTGTTTCAATATCCCTTGTTAGTACCATAGACCTCTCTGCCTCTCTTGTTTTTCTCAAAAGCAATTTAGAAAATGCTTGTATTTTAGACAAAAGGAGAACATTTGGTGAAAGAAAATTCATCATTAGGTATCTAGAGGTTTGTTAATAGAAAAGGCAACTCCCACAGTGTATCCTAGTGCTCAAGCCAGACACACATGCTCAGGACCAGCAAGCTGCCTTCACAGTGGGCCAAAAGTCATTATCATAATTTTATATTACATAGACTACATTGAAAATTTAATATATCCCAGCAAAAAGAGACAAAAGACATTTTGCATAATGCTTCTGTGAGCGCACTCTCTCTTGCTACCCTTTTAGCCACCCCATGCAGATAATCACACCAGGAAAAAGAAGTTCATTACCTAAGCCAAATCAAAATTAGGCTTTTCTTTTTGATAGGGAACTTCATTAGTAAGCCCTGTCTTATACAGCTGGGAGATTTGATGAATCTATCTTAGAGTAATAATTCAGTACGATCAGCCACAATTTTACTTTAAGTTTTACATCTTTATTAAGAAAAGTAGAAATATATAAACTGGATACACATAGGTAGATCTTTAAAGATGTTAAATCAAGACGCTAACTAAAATCACTTTTGGATACTTAAAACATTCTGGAATGACAGAAGTAATCCAGGTGAGAAATGCAACTTTACCACCTGGCTACCCATGATTAAGGGTTTCAGTGAAAAAAAAAATCAAAGAAGTCAAAGCTGAAACTTGAAGTTGAGGAAAGCGGGTGTTTATTGAAACTATTCAAATGAAAACATCTTCAGATTTTAAAGTTATCCTTTGATTAATAAGAAATCACCGGGGAAAAGTCATTTTAGAATTCTTCTTGAAATAAAGGCTAAAGATCTCTTTGTCCCTACATGCTGTCCAAGAAAATATCTACTGCAGTGCTGAGTCTCCGTTTATATCATGTGAAATTCAGTTATCCCACAGACATGGAAGAAAGAGCTCCATTCGCCCCTTTGTGTGACCCACATTTGTAAGTACACCAGCATGTGAGAGCTCCGCTTACCGCAGACGACTGTCTGTGGAACTCCTCCAAGACTGCACCCTTTCATCCTGGAAAAGACCGATCTCCGTAGCCCTGGTTGTGGACACAGTTTTCTACACTGTGCTTCAAGCTAACCTTGACTTCTGTAGCCAGACTGAAGCTTCAATATGCAGGACTCTTTGGACATTGCCCATTGTGCTTTTTCTTAACCATTCAGAGCCAGCTAGCTTTCAAGAGGAATATCTGTCTTACTTTGCCACAGCTCACCACGCTTACTGATATCCATGAATTGCCCCCAATACTTACAACAGCGTCATTGAAAGAATGAGAGTCATGAATTGCCGAAGGTTAAGACTTTTTTAAACAGAAACGATAATTGGGGCATCTGGGTGGCTAAGTAGGTTGAGCATCTGACTTGAGCTCAGGTCATGATATCACGGTTCATGAATTTGAGCCCTGCATCCTGTCAGCACAGAGCCCACTTCGGATCCTCTGTCCGACCACCCACCCACCCTGCACCTACCCTGCTCGTGCTCTCTCTCTCAAAAATAAACATTAAAAAAACCGCAGAGACGATAATGTAATTTCCTAGGCCTCTTTGGCATTATCAATCCATATTTTTTGTTGATCTTCAATAGTGGGTAAAGACTACAGCAAAACATCAAGAACAACAACAACAGACAAATCTTTTCCACCTGCTATTAGATGTCACTTCACCCATACTTGAATGGTAGGAGTGGTCAAGAGAAAAATTTCCATATGACTGAAGCTTCAGCAGTCATTGTGCATAAATGGTCCAAAGGACAAATCCTGACTTCCAATATCGTAATGCTCAACAGCCACTTTTAGAGAAAGGACAGAAAATTAAAGGAGTATCTGGTTTAAGAGTTTCAAAAAGTAAATATTTTCTTACATTTTTAACAATTTAAAATGCAACTCTCAGAGCATTCAGAAACATGAACAGCATTATGAATTCCACTTTCCCCATAGGTTTGATTTGACTTTTACAAATTAATAACATGGTCTATTTTATTTCTTTTGAATGTTTAATCTTCTTCTGAAAATGCTACAGTTCCTGGTAGTTTGCTGCCATGGGAAGAGGTAGAAAGTAAAAATAAAGCTATTTCAGACATTTTAAGCCAGACAACATGGGAAACCTTCAGAAAGGGAGATGCTTATAATAGAATTTCTAAAGTCTTAATTGTTTATCAGGCATGGTGCTATTTTTTTTCTTTCCTTGAAACAATCCTATTAGTTAGCTACTATTATTATTCCCATTTTATGGGTTAGAAGAATCTTTGTAAAGTTGGGTGACTTGCCCCAGGTCACACAGCTAGGAAGTAGAGAGCTTGGATTTGTATTCATCAATCTGAATCTAGTGACCATTTTCTTAATCATAGTGTCCTCCAACCCTCCCAAGCAAACTATAAGCAATAAGCAATTCCAGGAAATCAAAAGAGTTGCTGAAATTTCATAACTGTCACATAGGTCATTTATGAAAATGCACTTCCAGGTATCCTTTGGGCCAGGAGATATATAAAGCATTTAGATAAGGAAAATGAGCAGAGAGCCCTACAGAAAACAGGAAAGGATAGGAAATATAGGCATATTTTATTCCATAAGTTTGGTTTTTATGAAAAAAACAAAAACAAAAAACAACTATTACTCATTCCATTATCTGGTTTTATAAAAAAAAAAATCTTAATTAAAAAACAAACTTCCACTTTTCTAAGTCCTTATTACTTAGCCAGGCTAACCATAACTAATACCTCTTTAAAGTCTCATGAAAATCACAGGATGCAATTTTTCTATAACCAAAAAATGGGGATAGATCAAGGCCTAGATCTAGTCTTCTTTCTTCCTTGCTGACTCAGTGATATGGTACTCTACTGGTCTTTAGTGTCTCTAGAATTTGTCCTTATTGTATGACTTTTTATCCATGTTACACTACATTATGATCATCTTTTTATATGTAGGTCTTATTCTCTGCTCGCAGCCAGATTTTATACTCCTGGATGGCAGAAGACATAGCTTATGTGTTTTTAAGAAAAAAACCCAGAAAACAAAAAACAAAACTGGATGCTCAAAAAATTTGACAAAGACAATGGGGGTAAGATTACATAGGATATATATATATAGGATCATATATAGGATATATATATAGGATATATAGGATTATATATATAGGATACATACATATATAGGATACATAACCATAACTCTTTCCCTTTTTGTTTTTTTCTTCCGAATCCTTAGAGAATACAGAGCAGAGCAAATATTCTAAAATTTGAATTTATATAAAGGCACTAATACATATCGGTGCACAGTTAACAAAACAACTGCAAAGACAATGATCAAAAAACAACAAATGACAAGAACAAAGACAACAATATCAACAACTAACAAAACAAGTGAAAACAAGGGTCTTAAAATGTATGTTTTCTATTAAAGTGTAATAACACAGTCTAAAGTAACATTTTCGTAGATTTTATAAGAAATTTGTAGGTTATACAAGCCCTTGATACTTGGCCATAAAACCAATCAATTATCATCCTGAGAGGGGCTATATATATATATATGTGTGTGTGTGTGTGTGTGTGTGTATGTATAAATGTAAATTATACATTCAACTCACACTCAACTGTGACTTAGTCCAAGTTCAGAAAATCCAGTTCAGCTATTTTCTCTTTCAACAGATTTCCACATGTTATTAGAAGTACACAGTTAACCAGGTTTCATGCAGTAGACAAAATGGCATTGTGGGATTACATTAGTTCGACAGCTGCTTTATGACTATAGCTTCCAGACCAATTTATTTAATATTGATCTTTAAACAAACATCAGTACAAATAAATTTGAGCACTCCAGTCCTGAGATTTTATATCTATAAAAGAGGCCTATATTCAGAGAAGCAGGGCTGCTTGTATTTCTGCCTTTGATTCTGTTTTCTTTGATCCTCCCAGGTATCAAATACATCAATGCCAAATTAAAACAAATCCATCTTCAGATAACCCTCTGTTTATAATCTTTCGTGCAGAAAGAATTTTTCTATCAATAACTTCCAGCAAGCGTTTTAACTGATCTTTTTATTGCTTTATTCTCTCTGACTACTACAAAAGGCAGCAGTGCCCTGTCCTGACTCGAGCAGTATACCCGGCTCTACCTGGAATATCTGCTGGGAAGAGCGGAGTTCTGCTTCCCCATCTCTATGCGGCTTGCTGTCTTTAACGATTCTAACCCAGCGGCAGGGACGCACCAAGATCCAGCTGCCCCCTGCTGAGAAAATTGCTGTACAAAGCTAGGGGTTCAGGAGGCCAATCTCAAGACTTTTACGGGACTACAGTTGACCATTTGGAGGAGGGGACAGCTGGGTGCTAAATATAAATGGGACAAAAGACTTAGATAGGGAAATAGATAATGAATCCTGGGATTAAACACTCGATTCAATTAGGCTGGCGTATATGAATGTGAGGCATAAATGGACCCAACATAATTATTTGCACAGGACTTATTTATGCCCTTCTTAGTTATCCTGATTGAGTACAGATATGAGGCTCACCAGGAGATGGATATTCCTGTGGTCTGGAACTGAGATAAAGTTCAAAGTTTTTGGTCACAATTCATTCATGTCTGCCATCTGTTTTGTGTTCATTGAGGTCTACTGACGATATTGATTTCTCAAAGAAATAAAGTTTCTTCCCCATTCTTTTCTTTTCCTTCCTCTCCTTCCTCCTCCCTTCCATCCCTCCTTCAATCTTTTCTTTTAAATATAAATATTCTAGAAACAGAGTAAGCCGATCAAAAAGTCTTTATAGGAAATTAAAAATCCTTTCAGCAAAATAGTCAGCTTTTTTTCCCAGATACCTTGAACCTGTACTATCAAAGGAAGATATGTCTGCTCTGAAATTGTAAGATAATTGTTTTCTGTGGGTTACAAATTCCAGGCAGGGAAGGATTGTTTTAAAGAACATTTGAATTAAAAAAAAATCTTTACTTTGTCATAAATTAGGGCTCAAGGAGAGATTGAGAGGACACGCTATTTTAATGTTTAACATCAGAAATGCATAAAAGATACAATTATTTAAGACTACTGTTCTTCAGTCAATCTAATGGCTTGATGCTATAAATAAAGCAAATCTATTATTTATATAAGTACCAGCTTCCACTATGCCCCGTTCCAGTGCACTGACATAAATGAATTTCAAGCATTATACAGATGTACAAAATGGGAATCACATCCATTATATCTTCCCAATTTGAAAGGGCTCTTCCTTCCTCACCAAACCTTTAAAACTCTTTATATTCTACAGATAGGTGAAAAGTGTCCATGTGGCCAAATTGGTTTATTGTCTCGCCCCTGGGGAGTAGGGTGAAGTTTAAGATACAGACACTCATCCACATTGCTGCTAAACCTTAAATAGAGAAGGCAGATCCACCGTGGAGCCAAAAGGCAGGGAGAGGCGTTGCCATGTAACCTCTAAGATGCGACCATTGGATCACCTACAATGGTAGGTCTTTGGACCTATATGTGGTGTGGGGTGAATACAGAATGATTTTTTTTCCTCATAGAATTGCTGAGAGGATTAATTGGTAGGGCATAGGTAAATCTGCTTTGATACCAGATGTCAAGCCAATGGAAGGTTCATACTCTTTTATAACTCTTAATTATCATAAGATATCTAGGAAGACAGTAATTTGATTAAAGGAAGTCCACCTTTTATAGTTAATATAGGCTTCTGTATTGGCTGATGTTTATGCCAGAGTGAAGGCTGAGATGGATGGAAGAGCCAGTTTTCTCTCTTTGGCACCCTTCAGCAGGCCTGCCCCCACCCCGGCATTCCATGTACACATCACTAACTGAATTCTCATAAGGCATCATTCCAGCTGAAAACTCTGTACTTTCGTATGTCATCCCCATTGCACCATTTACTTGGCTGATTCTCAAGGAGTTGGGAGCAGGAAGGTGAGGGGAAGATATGTCCTAGTCCTGCGTGCTCCCATCCACAAAGATAATATATAACTAAAGATGAGTCAATGGTACCCACGAGACACTCTGCCACCCAGGTGAGTCATGGTAACTGATGGTGTAAGTCACAGACAACAGCTATGTTCTGGGCAGAGAAAATGCTCAGAACCACTCCTCTGCAGACACCTCCATTAAAACCTTTACAATAGTGAGCGTGTAATTTTTTTGCCTTTTTACCTACTGCCACCTGAGATATACTCAGCATAGTTGTATCTCCCCAATAAGTGACAGAGACTCCGGCATAGGCCAGAGGATGAATGAATGAGCATAGGCTGGAGGAACAAATTCAGAGAGGTAACGATAGTTTTGGAACTGAGACATATGAACAGAGTTTGAAGGAACTAATGGATGTTGATCTTAAAGAAGGATCAAGAGAAGGGGCATGTCAGCTGCAACATAATATACAAAGGACTTTATAGTAGAAAAAGGATTTGTGTGTCTCCATATGGATTAGTGGATGGAAATTTCAGTGATAGCCTTGGAGTATCCTGAGATTCTCTCCTTTCCTTCTTCATCTACATCTACTGGGTCATAACTGCTAAATATTTCTGTTTTATTTCTTCTCCATTTCCACGGCCTTATTCTTAGTTCTGGCTTTCACCTAAATCTCTTGGGCTATGCATACTTCCCTGCATTAGGTCTCTTACTCCTCTCTCTAGTCTGGCCAAAGTCTTAGTATGTTGTCCCCTATTAAAATCTCTTGGAAGCCTCTCCACTGTCCTCAAAATAAAACTCAACTTCCATTGCTTGGAAACAGGTCTTTGATGATCTGCTATATTCCTGAATATTTTAACTCTATGCTTTAGACATAATCTTCCCTCTGACTAAATACCCTTCTTACCTGGCCTTCCTGAGTAACTTCAACTTATCATTCAAGAGTCTGTGCAGACATCTCCTCTTCTATACAGCTTTCCTTGACCCTCTCAGGCATATTTATTCAATCGCTTCTCTGTCTTCACTGAACATCTTGTGAATTATTATTACTACCTTGAGGAAAGGTAATATTCTATTTATTTTTGTATCCCTGTAAGCATTTGTTGTGTAAGTAAGTGAAAAACTGAGTGATTCATTCCTTAAGTAGAGCTTCAAAAAATTGGACCAGTCTCTTTTAGGAAGCAGTGAGTCTTTAAGAGTTTGGCTGGTAGGCAGGACCAGACTTTTGTAGGTTCTTCCAGCTCTATCCTTCCACCCCCACCTTCTTAAGGCTTGGTGAGCAAAGGGTTAGGACAGAGTCAAGGCAGGAATGTGTGTAGACGATGAACAGAACTTTCTATTCAGGAAGGCAGACTAGTCAGAAAGGCAGAGTTAACTTTCATTATACACAGATGATAAAGTAGTTCAGGATCTAGGTTTAAATACTAGAAAAGCCCCCTAAAATAAGCTAAGATTGTCAGGTGTAGTTAGAGAGGATTTCACTTAGGAACTTATGCACAAACAAAAAATGATTTTTATATACAAAAGACTTAAGCAAAGTCCTTCCTTGGAGAGTGGGAGTCAACAGGTCTTGCGCTCTTAATGTTGGCTCTTAATGGTTACTTCTTACGTGAGAGAGCGTAAACACTAACATACCATTCTATTGCCTACAGAGATCTCCCAGTATATTAAAGAGTAGTGACTCAAAAGTATTTTTTTTTTCTATGAATCCATACTGTAGAATTTTTCTACACATTTTTTAAGCGCTAGCCATCTGGAAGATCACACAGTCCTATGTGTAGGCATTTAGTGCGCTACAAAGGCAATTTAGAAAATTGTACTTTAGTGATCTTCCAAACTTAACGCCCCTCCCTAAGTGCCTAACCAATTACTGAGGGGATGTTTTTACTGGTAGAGAGAATTTAACTTTAAAAAAAGATTTAGATCTGGCACTAATGAGAGGCTAGAAAATTATGATCTTGTGCTTTGGTAAATGGAAAAAAGTCCTTTAGTGGAAAACTTCTCTGTCTGCCTAAATTCATCTTGACGTTTTGCACATAGGTCTAAGTTCTGCTACGGATTTCACTTCATGAAGAGTGATTTCAAATTCTTTTTTCTATCCCTGAATGTAGCCCTTGGCTATCTTTAATACTTTGTTGGCATTAGTAAAAATAGCGTAACTGCCAGAGATGAGGTTAGAACACAAAGTTACAGGCTACTACTCCTCTATGAGAGTCACTGGGGAAAAAACATGATGGAAGTTACTCTTTTTTTTTTCATGAATTCTTTTTTTTTTTAAAGTTTATTTATTTTTGAAAGAGAGAGACAGAGTAGGATCAGGGGAGGGGCAGAGAGAGAGGAAGAAACCTGAAGCGGCTCCAGGTTCTGAGCTCTCAGCACAAAGCCCGATGCAGGGCTCGAAACCACAAATCGTGAGATCGCGACCAGAGCTGAAGTCGGACACTTAACCAACTGGGCCACCCAGGTGCCCCAGAAGTTACTCTCAATAAAACCTCACTAACATGCCCCCAAACACTGAAAACTGTGAGGGATCTATCTTATAACAGAAACCATGAGATCTTTAAATAATAATTACTTACAAATGGTAAAGCAGTCAGTTATGATCAGAGATGCCTGCAGTTTTAAATGTAAAGATTTTAATGGTGCTGGTGACTGCGTTTATTAAATATTTTGGTATATGTAGTGATATTGCTAAGATATCTTAATGCTGCCAGTGTGGAGAATGTTGGTCAGCTAAAATTTCAAGTTACATGTAATCTAAAGAAATATTTTAATGATTCACATTGTCATATAAATGAAAATCATATTGGCACAATTCTCTAATAAAAATCTGTGCTTTGGGGCACCTGGGTGGCTCAGTCGGTTAAGCGTCTGACTTCAGCTCTGGTCATGATCTCACCATTCATGGGTTTGAGCCCCATGTCAGGCTCTGTGCTGATAGCTCAGAATCTGGAGCCTTCTTCGGATTCTGTGTCTCCTTCTCTCTCTGCCCTTCCCCTACTCACGTTCTGTCTCTCTGTCTCTCTCAAAAATAAATAAACATTCAAAAAAATTTTTAAAGGCATGCTTTCAAATGAAAAACGTACTTCCTCTACTATCCACAAAAATTCCATCACAAGCAGGATTTATGAAGTCATGGGGAAGCCTGCTCAGTCCTGCCCCCTTTCCTGTTATCTTCTCGTACCGGGGATAATGAGAAGCTTGACAACATGGCTTTAGGTTGGGATTAAAAGCCTAAACTCTCCCCACTCTGGTTTTCCGGGGCCTGGCTGCTAGACTTCACAGGACCTTGCTGAAACGACCTGTCTACTTCAACTCCACATGGCCCCACTCCGGCTAGGCCTTTGGATCAAACCCTTCTCCTGTGAATACAGACAGCGTCTGGGAAACTGCGGTGCGGATGTCTCCACAGAGAATCACAGATGCTGTCAGGCCCGAACTTCACGCTCAAACATTTGATGCATTTTAAAAAGGGATTCAGCCTCAGACTCAAACAGGCAGATGGATCGTCTACCACTTCAAAGGCTTTAGCAGGATTGCAGTTTTCCCTTTGTCCCATAACCCATCCTGTGTCTCCTCCTTCTCCTCTGCAACATGCCTCTGCACCTTGCTCAAGGAAGTGACAAAGTCTCGCCAATCCTAATAGCAAGAACTCAACAGAACAAGCACAGATACATTCACCCCTTATGCAGTACTAAGTTTTCCAGTTCTGATATCAATGGTTCCAAGAATTCAGGGATGGGCAAATGGATAAGGAGTCACAGAAGCAGAGACAAGATGGAAAAAAAAAAAAAAAAAAGAAAACGACTCGCTGTGTGTCTGGCTGTCCCCACAGAACGGTGAGCTTCTTCCCTAACAGCTGATTCCCATTAACAAAGGGACGCTATCCTAGATTGCATGAATTAATTTCATTTTCATTGAAGCCATTTGGGGAAAAGTTCAGAATCCAAAATGACCTTTTTCTTAAAAGCCTTTATTTCTACAATTATTAAAGCAATCATTAAATTAGAAACTCCCTGTGACTTTAAGTTCCTTATCCCTACAAGAATTCAAAAATTACTACTGCTGTTTCTTCATGAATTAGTTATCGGAGTTTACACAAGTTGGTCAACGGACTTGGAATATGGACAAAGGATTTTTTTCTGGAAACATCTAGTAATAGGTGCATATCTGAGTCACACCTACCTCTGATGAAGCCTGATGTCAAGAAAAGGTTGAGGGTTCTAAGGGACCCTAAGGTAGAGGTGAAGCAGAATGGGCAGAATAAACAAATGTGAGCTTCACAAGTTTTAGTCAGTCAATCAATCAATCAATCAATCACCATTCTTATTATAAGCCAGGGTGTCAAGTTTACCCCAAATACAGCGGGGAAAAGAAGAAATTGTATCTAGTTTCTAATATTTTGAAATTTAGGGGATAGTGGAGATAATATTTACTTATACGAAACCTCTCGTAAACAACCCAAATCATATAGATAGATGGGTTAGGACTGCCATGTATAGGAAAGGTGAGACAGGCTGTGTCTTTAAAGAAGTTCATCTATAAGAGCTATGGTGGAATATACTTTTGGATAAACTCAGAGAAGATTAAGCTAAAAAAAAGACCTTAGAGATTGTCCAGATCAAAAACCTTCTTTAACAATAAGATGGAACCGACTTGTTTAAAGTTATTCAGTTGGAAGGGAAGAGCCAGACTGAGAGTCCAGCTCCCATCAACAACCAGTCCTATGATCTTTCCATGATGCCCTTCCTCTATGTACATGCATTCTGTTCTCGGGATTTCACGGTCTAGAAATCTATAAATATTTCAATATTTGTACAAATCTATAGAATTTTCTACCTAAAAAGAGACATTTCCTCCTGCTCACTTGCCTCTTCAGAGCGGAGATGCAAAATTCACACATGCACATAGATATACAAATAGGAAGTATTTTTAAAAGTCTGAGAACCAAAGTGGAAAGACTGGACCTGGTTTAATTCATTAAGGTCTTGACTTAAATTTTATATTCTATCTACAGTCACATTTCAGACAAAAGTATTTTTTTCATGTGCTTACTATTATAGTTTGTAAAGGCTAGTACCCTTGATATACATCACAATTTAAAATGTACATGCTACATTTTAAGATATTTAAGAATTAAAAATATATGTATGTTAAATGCCATTAAAAAGACAAGTGGAAAAAAGTGGAAAAATAATACACTAAAAGTTAAATATCTCATAGCCTTAAAATATGAAAAGTTCTTTTACTTCAATAAGAAAATGATAAATACTAGTTTTTAACGGACATAAGACATGAACAAGCAAACTCTAGAACACCAGATAGAAAAGGTGACTGAAAGATGAAAAAATCCATTTGACAAGTAATAAAAAATTGAAATTTAAATGAGGAACTGTTAGCACATATCTGATGGAGGTTTTTAAAATTAAAAATGTCGATTTTTAAAAAATGTCTTATTCAGTGTGGTCAAGAGCATGAGAACATGGGTCTTCTCACACACTGAGGGAGAAGATGTATATCAGTGTAACTTTTCTGAACAGAAGTTTGAAAATTCATCTGAAGAGTATTAAGGATGTTCTCATACTTTGTTACTCTTAATCATTTATCCTAACTGTAGACAGAGTTTAGTTAAATGAATTAATACATTTAGTTAGAACATAGATGAAAAATAATAAGCACTCAACAGATGTTAATTATATAGTTGATATATTTCAAGAATATTTAATGGCAAGTATACATTGTATAATATCAAGAAACACAGAAAACACTTAAAATAGTATATTGTACAGTAAGATTATATTCACATTTAAAGTGTATATGCATGTGTGTGTGTTTGCATAAATTTTATTTATTATTTATTTTTATTTATTTATTTGGAGACAGAGAGAGCATGAGCAGGGGAGAGGGGCAGAGGGAGAGAGAGAATCTTAAGCAGGCTCCGTGCCTAGCACAGAGTCTGACACGGGTCTCGATCCCACAACCCTGGGATCATGACCTGAGCTGAAATCAAGAGTTGGATACTCAAGCAAGTGAGGCACTCAGGTGTCTCATTTGTATAAATTTTTTAAAAAAACACTGAAGAAAAACTTGAAGAATATATACCAAAATGTTATCACCAGGCTGTTAGCATTAAGGCTGTACATAATTCATTTTCCTTTTTTTTTTTGCATTTTCCAAATTGAGCATAATTGGAAAAGATGCGGATTACTTAAAGAAAACATAAGGATAGTTTTTCTACATCATTTTTTTAATGTTTTTTTATTTTATTTTATTTTATTTTATTTTATTTTATTTTATTTTATTAGAGAGAGAGAGAGAGAGAGAGAGCGCGAGTGAGTGAGCAGGGGAGGGGCAGAGAGAGAGGGAGACACAGAATCAGAAGCAGGTTCCAGGCTCTGAGCTGTCTGCATAGAGCCTGACGCGGGGCTTGAACCATTAGATCATGACCTGAACCAAAGTCGGGACACTTAACCGACTAAGCCACCCAGGCACCCCTAGTTTTTCTACGTCTTCATTCTCTGATAAAGGGCAAGAAGCTTCAGAGGAAAGCAAACACCATTACATATGTAACCCCTAAAGCGCTAAAAAGGGAAGCTTCATAAAACAGTGTAGGAGGCTGGAAAACATAGGGAAGAAAAGGGAAAGGAAGTGAAATAAGAAGAGATAAAAATCCCAAAGAGAAAACGGAAAGAGGGAAATAGCAAGCAACCGTGCGATGGCCCAGGAGATGCACGACATACCACATAGCAGAAGACTGACTTGGCTTTCCCCAGGTCTGCCCATCAAGGGCGGTCTGCCAGGTCACCCCTGTTCACAAGCGCCTCCTTTGTAAGAAATGGAAAGTGCTCCTGTGTTAGCTGCTTCGGGATACGGTTACAAGAAAATGGTTAAAGGTAACTGAGAAGCTGATCATTATCAATTAAGCTGTGCTCACTTGGCATGACGGGGTATATTCTACAAGGCAAGCTAAACAAGTTTCTTCCATGACAATTTTCTTTTTATTTCATTCACAGTACATTTATTTGCCATGTTGCCCAAAGTCTGGATAACCCCAGAATCCAGGCATATCCTGGGGGCAGGGGAGAAAGAAGAAGGTGATTTAATGAGAGATGCACAGTGTTTAAGCATCCTCCTGTTACTGGCTGAGGAAAGCATCTGAACTAGGAAATGTGTAAAGCGGAAGCATTGCTTCCTACAGAGGAGAAATGACTAACATTGAATAACAACAACAACAGAAGAAACCACAGAATTAAAATGAACTTTTTGTGGCTGTAAAATTGATGGCTGAAGAACTATCACGTCTGCGGATGAGGGAGTGTATTCGAGCTAGGTATGCACTGATTCAGTGGGTCAGTGGAAATTTCAGAGTAGTTTGGTCTATATAGGAAATGCCTCAGAGAAAAAAGAAGCTGTGAACACTGATAGGAATTGGAAAGAATAAAAGTTCTTAAAATAGGGGCCCTTCAATGTATGCAACGCAGAAATTTCCTATCAAGGTCAACTAAATGATACTCGCTAAGAAGGCTCAGGACTAGATACCCAGCTTTGGACAAGTTACGCAGCCTCCTTTGGCCTCTTCACTGCGGGCTAATAGTACAACCAAATTATACTAGAAGATTAAATGAAACAAACTCTAAAATGCTAAGCTCAGTGCATTCTAGGGATAGCCTTTTTCAGTTATCAATCATTTGACTGATTTGACTGATAACTGAAAAACACCATAAAAGATTAGCGAGAGAAAATAAGGGGTTGCAAATTTGTAACTATATCATCAAATGCTCCCAGATTCTCTGGGAGGAGTGGAGAGGGGGATGATGGTGTGCAGACGGCACCTGACAACGCACACTTGGGAGCATTCTTATGGTTCAAGGTGGAATTCTGTGAGACACAATCAAAGAGTTATATCAGGGCCATCTGGGCGGCCCAGATGGGTTAAGCGTCCAACTTGGGCTCAGGTCATGATCTCACGGTATGTGGGTTTGAGCCCCACATCGAGCTCTGTGCTGACAGCACAGAGCCTACTTTGAATCCTGTCTCCCTTGTCTCTCTGCCCTGCTCACGCTCTCTCCAAAATAAATCAACATTTAAAAAAGGGGGTTATATCAGTGGTGTGTTATTCTACCCATCTTTGCTGGCAGGGTGACTTCAAATGCAGAACTCATGCAAATGAAACTGGGTAAGCTTTTGCCCACTCGGGGAAGGGGGGGGAGGTCCCTTTTATCAACAGTCACCAGTGCACTTAGGGGAATTGTGCCTTTACAATGTTGACCTAGATATGTTCCCAGGTGAATGAACTCTGCCACTTTTACTGCCCAGAGAGTGAATGAATGAATGAATGAATGAATGACATACACTTTGCTGAGTGCCACATGCCTGATTAATTTTGAAACAAGTGATAAAGAGCCCTGTTCACGAATTCAGTTAAAAGAGCTGGGTTTGTCGGGGCGCCTGGGTGGCTCAGTCGGTTAAGTGTCCGACTTCAGCTCAGGTCACGATCTCACGGTCCGTGAGTTCGAGCCCCGCGTCGGGCTCTGGGCTGACGGCTCAGAGCCTGGAGCCTGTTTCCGATTCTGTGTCTCCCTCTCTCTGCCCCTCCCCCGTTCATGCTCTGTCTCTCTCTGTCTCAAAAATAAAATAAACGTTAAAAAAAAAAAAAGAGCTGGGTTTGTTTATACACAGGCGCACGTGCGCCTATATGCACACACTCCTCTCCCACATACAAACACACGTACACACGTACCCCGCCAGATTTCCTTATCGCACACTCCCTTCAGGTGGATTTTATTTACTACCCTCACTGTCAGCTTTGGAAGTAAAATTTCCACAGGTAAGTTCACGCATATGTGTTTCTTCAGTTTCATGCTCTTTACACACTCTGTACATCCTCATAGTGAGAAGAAAAACAGAAACCAAGGTGAGAACCCTTCTTGTGATATTTTCCATAGCTTTTGATGCGAAGCAAACAAGCCGTATGCCATAATGGGAATTCGAGATGGCATTTGGGGAGCTTGCCAAGTTTTAGGGGAGCGTGCATGTGTGTGTTGTTTTCTGCTAGAGTTGCTATAGTAGATAATTCGAAATAAAATTCAGCAGGTCCTGATGTTAAATTTGGGGCACCAAACTGAATTTGGGGAGAGCAGCAGTACCAGTCCTCTCTGGGGACTTGGCCGCAGGCCTCCTGAGGCCCCTGGCTCAGCTGTGGCAAGCTAATAAGGTTACCCTGGAGCAGATGCAGTTGTTAATACAGATGTGGCATGGGACCTCCTGAGGCAGGTCACAGTCATGATAACTCATGGTCACATGCAGTCTACTCATTATGAAAGCTTGTGACGGGAGCACCTCAAACTGGAGCCTCACGGCGCCTCATGCTCCCTTTGTCTCCTTCTCCCTGAGTTCACGTGAGGGAAGGCAGGCTAAGAATTTTCTTTAAACACACACACACACACACACACACACACACACACAGCCACGCACCCAGCACCCACCCAGAGCTTGGGGGGCAGTTTTTGTTGGGACACGCCACTTCAACATAAAGGATTTTAAATCATTCTGAGGCAACTAAAGTTATTTGAAAAGTATGTATAGAAAATCTCATGGAAATCGAGTGTGACAGCTGGTGTGGGAGTCCAGCAAAAGGACCTGACACTATTTACGGACACAATAGAGAGGAATGGTTCTTGGCAGCTAGGTTCAAGGTTCATGGTGTGTGGTGAAATGGCTAATACTGGGGATGAAGGCTGATTACAAATAAAATGGTATGTTTCTCCGTCTCCTCCCACCGGTCACAGTCTAAAATGACGAGTTGGAGAACACAGATATAAACTACTGCATTGAATTTTATCTCCAATGCCTTTGAAGAGAGTGAGCTGATTTAGAACTTACGGAAATCACAGAATCTCCTGACTGAATGGAAGAGTGCACGCACGTTTTGCACACTGAAGCAATAACTTCAAAAATTGCACGCTGATAACCTGAGTTAACGCAGGAAAGAGCTGAATAATGTACAGCGAGTAGGTTAAGCACCGAAAGAATCTGATTTGTTCGATATTTTCAAACTTAATGGGGCACTGCAACCCTTTTGCTACTAATATTCTGATTTCTAGCCCTAGAAGACAGACAAGTAGGTTGACTCCTGAAATTCCCCGACCACTTCATTAGCAAGGATGGCGGGTTACAACATGATAAGCGGTAGCTCCTGGACACACGGGAGCTGCCTTCTGTGGGATTTCTAAACTTCTCAGTCCTAGGGGGTGTAGGATGGGAAATGTAGGTAAAGTTAAATCTCCTCTGAGAATCAGATTTTCCCGAGAGGAACTCTGTTGCTGGGGTCATCCTTTAACTTGTCTGAACCAATTTTCCTTCCTCTGTAAGTGGTCATGAAAAGAACAATTATTGTCCTCCAGTTTGAAACCAAATGCTCAATGTTATGAACAGTAGCTTTAGTGAAGTTACAACCTGATGGGACAAAGGTCTGACATTCATATGGGGGGATAAGTATCATCTAAGATTCTTGCAGATGAAGACCTGCAAACAAAGATAAGCTTCAGCCCAACTAAAGACAACACATAAAGTTAAGAATAATAACTGAAGGACATAATAGCAAAGCGTGATTTCAAATATACTAGTATAACGTTTGGAGACATGGGATTCTATGACAATTCAAAAGGCAACGTTATAAGTAACTTTTCCATCACTAGATCTCCACTTTTGCAACGCATGAAACCACTGTAAATTTTGCCATCTAAGTTGACTCATTCATTCATTCTTCATTCATTCATTGTGTTCATCAACCATCTGTTCCATCCATCAGTCATCTGAATATTCAACAAACTTCTCCTGCATGCCAATACATTTCAAAATGTGTTCTATAATATATCAGAGACTGTAAAGCAAGCCCAGTAGGGCTTGGCCATCAGACCAGACAGTCTGTTATTTGGTATAAGAATGCGGTGGAGATGACTTACGAAGATGCTTCAATAAATAAAATCCCTATCAAACTTAGGTACGGGTTAGGGTTGGATGTGGTTCCTGAAAAAAAAAAAAAGTAGGAATTGAAGTAGAGTGAAGTCAGTTATTTCTGTGACTGGAATATTTTCATCACAAAACAAGGTATTTATCATAATTTAGGCTTAATTCTTCAAGCCATAACTTATACTGGGCAGATTTTCAGTCTATAGCTAGCAAGGCCTGCAAGGTTTAATATGCTAAAACCTGGCTCACCTGAGCCTTAAAATACATTGACTATTTGTTTTAACTATGAATCTAAAGATCAAAATAAAACAGCACTTGTATATATGTTCTCTCAGTTGCTCTTTTTCTATTTTACTCTTTCATTAGTGGGGAAACAGAGACAAGGAGAGACTATAATTCAGGATCACAAAGCTAGGCAGTAGCTGAATTAGATCTAGAATGCCTGGTTTTGAATCAATGATCCAAGGTTTATATACCTTAGGTCACATGACTTTGATTGATTTTTAAATTACCAAAGTTAGCACAGTCAATAATATCAGAGGAGGAAATACAGTGTAGTACGAGAAATAAAATGGATCCACATATTTTCTGTGTAACGCAACTATGGCCCGAATCGAACAGAACAGTGCATTCCGATCAACGAAACACGTAACAGACTTCATTCAATTCTTAATAAAGTGATAGCATCGTTTTTATGACAAAGCTGGTTCAAAGATTTAAAAGTTGCTGGACACACTAATTAGAATGAAGATCAGCCTGGTTTATATCAAGCCCCTTTTTAGCACCGTGTTATTGGTTTGGTCCGACACCATCCCCTGCAGTGTGTGGAGACAGGCCAGGAGTGTGAGGGCTGCAGAGCAGAGCAGGAAGAAAATCAACTGTGAAATTGGTAATTTTATTGAGTTTCACGGGGGGCTTTGTTGTTAAGACACAATGCAATTGGAACAGAACGCCTGTGGTAACACCATGCACACAGTATCCATTTCATGGCCAAAGGTAAACTCCCTCTAACCAAAAGTTACACGTACGTACATACATCCCTCCTCCAAAGCATTTTGCAAAGCAGAAAAGGAAGTGGATCCCATGAAGGATGAATGGTTATGCTGCAGGTGTGGGGCACTGCCATAGCACAGGTAGAGTGGTATGTGTGGAGTACAATGTGTGTCTGTGGGGGGGAGGGGGGTGTGAGTGTGAGCATGCGTGCCCCTCCCCACATCTCAGAAGGTTCCTTTTCTGAATAGGGTTGGGTTTAGAGAAAACCTATCCTTTCACTATAAATGGTAAGAAGGTCCCAGAAGGAGTGTGTGAGGAAGACAGGGGCAGAAGGAGAGGACAGACCGAAATGTAATGCCTGAGCAGCTGAAATCATTTGGTACTCTCAATCCCCCAGGTAAAATAAGAATTAAACATAGCTAACAGGATATTACTCCCAGTTGGAAAAGATCTGCTTGCTGGCAATGTGAAAGTGAAGCTAACAATTGGTATTTGTTCTAGGGTGGTATTTTTTTTTCTCCTAAAAGCTTGAAGTAGGAATAGTTAAATAAAGTATGCTGGTTAACTGTGTAAATACATTTGCAGCTTCTGTGCCTTCCGGGGCTGTCCCTGTAGTGGGTTAATTTGGTTTCAGATGGAAGGATGCCTAAAGATGTTCAAGGCGTCTAGATAGGGCAGCACAGCCCACCCTGGTGGATGAGGTTAAGTGGCGGCGAGGAGAGTGTGTGTACAAAACACTTCTCCCGTGCCAGCACACGAGTCCGAACAGCAAGCTACCATTCCAAGGAGGATTCACTTTTTTTTTTTCATGTCTTTTGACCATATTTTTGCAAGGCAAGAAACAAGGAACATCATCAAAATAATTCTGTGTGTTATCATCAGTTTCATTTAAACTGTATGGTGGGGGAGGTGGTTTGCAATGCTTTGCGTTCCTATTTGGGGGCACATCTCAAGAGATTTTTGCCCTTACGGGGGATGGGGGGGGGAGGCTAAGTTGTCACGGTTGGCTTCTCCCCATACAAGGGAAGCACTTGGGTGGGACTATGCATGAAAAAGGAAGGGGATGATGGTTACATCACAAGGAGGTCACATTGCTGCCCCTCCCTTTGCGCTCTGTATCAGGGAGAGGGGCCCTCAGTTCACCATCCGTGCTGAAAGTGACATAAGATGGCCAGCTGGCATTTTTGACTCTGATTTATTTTTGTGCAATCAGAATAATAGTTACATCCACCGGCCAAGTATAAATCCTGGATAGACCTCCACTTTGGCTATAGACAAGGGGTATTAACTCATTGTCAATAGAGATAACAATGAACACTGATGTTGCGCTCTTTCCGAAAGATACAACCAAGGGTGTTCGTGTGTGGCCAAGTATGTCAGAGCATCTGTATAGACCAGTTTCACTTTCAAATGTGCATTAACACCGAAGCACTCTTTGAACACCCGAGTGGATTTTCAGTCGCCCTGTATTCTATGCTTTGCTTTTTCAAAATGCAATTAATATGGTTGTGTGTTAAATGATTCAGTGAAAGTAAATCTTTTATATTCAGGTAAGCAATTCAGCCTTGTAAGGTTTTATGGGAATTAGATTTTTTTGAAGTCTGGGTTGAGCATGCCCATAACTCTGACAGAGCCCTGCAGGCTCTTGTCTTCACCTTCAAATCATAAGACAGAGAAATCAAGCTCCCTCTGTGCTCTCAATTATACCAAAAAACACGGAGCAGAAGTCTTCAGTAATTCAATCCCTGTGGAAGCTTCTTCATACTGTTTGCACTGTTGGAACTGCTGACAGCAGCAATCCCAGAGTCCCCCCTGGTAGACTGTCAGAGTTCCTCATACAGTGTGAGCGGCTCTGCTCTGTCCCACGGCTCCTTCTCCAGAGACCTCTAAGCACATGCATGACTTTTGATGCTTGCTTGATACAGTGGCCAAGAGGCCAAAACACATCACAATGAGAGTTCTCATACTCTTACAAGGTACTTTGTACTCAAACTAATAAGTTCTGTGGCTACATGGGGGCCCGAGCTGGTGTAATTTAATCACACGTACAGCTGCATAAACACTGTACTAAGGAATGTCTGCCTGCAATTGGATTCTTTCTTTGAAAATACACTGTAGAAAATTCCTGAGTGCCATTTTCCATATGGTTAATGAGCAAATGTATCATGGCCAGCTTTTAAAAGTAATTTGAATTTATGAGTTGCAGTGATTCTAGCACATGTGCACAAGAAACTGCACGTACCCCAGGCTCTTCCTTATCATGCAACACCATTTCACAGTTTTCTGCCAAACGACACCAAAAGAACCACTCTGTGTGTTTAATTGGCTTAAATCATCAGTAACAGCCTACAGCAGACATTCTAGCGGCCGCCAACCTCTTCCAGTCTCTCCCCGCACAAAGGGCCATAGATAGGTTGGTCCACACAATGCAAGAGTGGAGTTCATTTATGAAGTTTCACTTTATAAATTCAGATTTAAAACAACGTTTTAAAAAAGTGTTCCCACCCGCAGTCTCTGCTGTTACGTCACATTAAAGTTATTTTCTATTCTGGGGCGACTGGGTGGCTTAGTCTGTTAAGCGTCCGACTTCGGCTCAGGTCATGATCTCACGGTTCGTGAGTTCGAACCCCGCGTCGGGCTCTGTGCTGACAGCTCAGAGCCTGGAGCCTGCTTTGGATTCTGTGTCTCCCTCTCTCTCTGCCCCTCCCCCTCTCGCACTCTGTCTCTCTAAGAAATAAAATGAAAACATTAAAAAAAACTTCTTTAAGTATTTTCTACTCTTTTTAATGGAACAAAAGAAGCGATGACATCAAGAGTGGACTCCAGCATAAACCATGGACTTTGGCTGATTAGGATGTGTCACTGTAGGTTCATCAGTTGGAGAACACGGACCACTCTGGCAGCGGATGTTGATAATGGTGTGGGGGCTACGCACGTGTGGGGCAGGAGGTACATAGGGCAAATCTCCATACTTCCATCTCAATTTTACTGCGAACCT